>NW_017386275.1:0-22779 GCF_000237925.1 Schistosoma mansoni
TACGATCATATGAATTAAATATTTGAACATTGGTGGATGATGTTGAATTAATAGAATTATTGGAAGAATGAAATTTTGAAATCTTCCCACTTGGTAAAATTTGATTCCATCTTTGAACATTTGAAAATGTTTCAGTATCGTTTTCTAAAATCGTAACATTTAAGGGGAAAATAGTGGAGTTGTATGTGGCGCCGAATAGATGGCATACAGTGGTAGGATAAATTGGATTATTTTCGTTTCGTCTTAATTCTTGATTTATCGACTCGATGAGAATAGTACAACCTGATGGATATATTTCTGAAGATGAAATGTTTACATAACCCCTGTAGAGAGAGAAAAACAAACAATCAGTACACATCAAACTAAAATGTGATCGAGTTCTTTTTATACAAAATTCCTCTTAAATAATCCTCAGGCCACAAAAAAGGATAAAATTGGTACTACTTATAATGAACACCACCAAAAGACAAAAGACTTGGGACAGATGTAGGCACGATTTAAACTGAATAGTTATCTCTTGAATAAATTTGAAAATATACTATGCATCGATGTACTGCTGTTGCTTATTCATGGTATACAAATTAATTACAGAATAGAAGCTAAATAATATTTCACTTCGGTTTAACCTAGTTATAGTTAGAAGTCAGTCAGTCAGCTACAACGTAGGACCAGGCACACATATGCATCGGTCAAAGTTGCCGAATTTCATCAACACAACAACAAGAACATAAAATTCATAGAACTTAGATTTAATCAATTCTAAGGCCTACTAAATACTAGCCAACACTAAATGTATCTATTTTGTCCAAAAAATACTTCTTGAAAAGAAAAGTGATTTTACGTTAAGAAAGTGTACAGTGGAACATTGGCTATGAGACAAAGAAGGCAATCAGATATCCATATTTTAAAAGCTATCTCAGTAGTAGAAGTAGGAGATACATATACTCAGGATTCCATAAAGAAACCTATGGTATATTTCATCTGAAGATTATTCTCTTTGTTATGGGAAACTGGAACAGAATATACAAATCAGTCGGTTTATCTCTCCTAGATACTTGACGCTATTCAATATCGATTTGTTCAGTAATTTGGAACATTTTAGATAAGTCGTAGTCACGTGTTAAACCTTACGAATGAGAAAGAACAAATGCATAAAGCCTGTATTTTCCAGAAATTATTGTAAGAACATGTAAGACACGAACTAACCAAGAACTGTCATTTGAGCTCCTCATGAATAGAACCTTCGCAATAATGTGAGATTTTAAATTAATTGATTAAATTCTTCTTAACTAGTGAACACTTCGAAATAAGTTGTTGAGGGTTAACTCTACAGTGTTAATTACCAACACTAGAAATGGATTAGTGATATTTACACAGATCATCTAAAAGTGATAAAAAGACTTACTTTAATTTATTTTTTGAAAGAAAGAACAACCCATAGACATTATTCTTGGAAGTCTCGCTGATAAACTTGAGGTTATCTACTTGTAGACTATATCCCGTAACACAAAAGAGGTTTTCATAAAACTAAAACGAGATAACATTGGAGGTAGGAGTATTAAAAATCCAGAAATTTTGCCTCTTAAAACTTTTTAAGTAAACGTGCAGCTATCTAGGTTGGACTTTCTGACGAAACACTGAGTACAAAACTACAAACGTGAAAAAGTTCACTAGTTTATGTGACGCTTTTTCTAGGGAGAAATAAAAAGCAAGAAGAACGGGGATACAATAGTAAATGTGACGCTTTGGACCTCCACGATTCAACGTTACTACTCTAGCAATGGATGCACTTACTCCATAGTGCGATCCGATAATTGAATGTATTCTAGATCATAGTACGGATGGACAACGGTTAAGATTGAAGTCTCGGATGCGGTTTTCACCCAACTTGAGACTCCTCAGGGTAATGCATATGCATCACACTACCGATGTTTACACTGAAACCCAAACAGTGCTTTCCACTTCAAACGCTTCGCTGCTAGCCACAGTCACACTCTATTAAAAACTTTTGGATATATGGCAATACTGAGGTAATCAGTACAGGCTTACATACGAGAAAAGAAACTGACAAGTTGCAGTGCCTGATGTATCGATGTACATAGATGCAATTGAAAATTGTGATTTGAAATCTTTCAATTTCCTTTCACTTATTTGTTGCTAATATTTGGTTTTTCGATACAAGCATTGCGGAGCTTGGTAGAAATATGAAATAAATTAGTTTGGACGCGACATTCGAGTTAAAGTTTCTGAATGAGATCGGACAACTTCCGGTAGCTCATTTTATTCACCTAACTTGGGGTCAAGGAAAACGTTAGTAACGGCTTTTATTTTATTACTTCAAAATTTTTATGTTGTCGTTCAATCAGATAGCAGAGAGCTGACTGCCGATTATGATTCATTACCAGAAGTTGCTTCTGCTGTTGTAATCACAGATGTCCTTGAACTTGAGTGACAATGACCAGTTTATACCTAGTAACCCGGTACTTAAAAGATGGAGTATTTGTCTTCACAACTGTGGTTATCTAAGGTTAATCGAATAACCACATTTGGGTCCTAAGCACAGATTTCTAAAAATATACTAAGTCTCCATGAGACGGAATTCTTGAGTTTCGTTGGAGACATTTTGAGAGTCAAGAGCACCAACATGTAGTTCAAGAGTTTTAGGAGTGCAAGTACACTGTTTAGTAAGGGTGAATTTCTAGCACCAATAGCAGATGAACGTTATACAAACTGACCTAAGATTTAGAGATCAATCCGAGATTAATAAGCTTGTTTTTCTCTATAGAAAATATGTATACACAATCAATAAGTATTTAGAACAAACAAGGCATCTGAATGTTTTATATAAGTATCCAACAGTTTGGAACAGGAACAAATCAAACCCAACTTCCAACCACATCAGAGCGGTATTTATTTCTAGATACTACAATCATGTATTATATCAGTGTCAATATCCGAAACACGATTTCAGCACTAACATACATCCGGAGTTAATTCTCTCCTGAAAATGTCGATTTTAACCACTCACCGACAAAATTATCAGGCGTCATTTTTGAGAACTCCTGGCCAGAGAAAGAGGAGGAGAATGACTGAGTTTAAGAGTGACGAATACATGTATAAACCGCATACTATTATTGATGTAACGATTATTACAGTAATCAGACGTATGCACAACAAACACTATGTAGTAAAAAAAGGAGAATTACCTGACCAAATGTATTACCGGTGAATTGATCAAAACCATGAATATAGAGTGGTTGCGAACATTTTTTAAGGGATGTAGTCACATTACTCGAGAATAATTCACATGAGATGATATTTCTTGAGCCGACCTAATAGAAACATAATTTACCGAAATTTAAAGATTAACTTCATTATATTCAGATAAATTTGGGCTATCGAAGGTCATCAAATGTATTTGGTCACCCACATTTATTAAAAGCGCTGTGATTGCCAAATAAGGTTGGTCGAAATTAACGATTACCTATATTTCCTAAAAACAAACAAATATGGAATATATGCATCTCAACATCTTCTGCTGCCCTCCGTAGAATTAGGAGTTCGAAGTCTTGAAATTTTATAAATTCACACCCATGTTAAAACAGTATCAAGGTGACGACCTTGGGAAGCAACTGTCACGTTCAAAGGCAAAACCAGTCTTCAGTAATAAGGATAAAAGGTCTATTGACCTATAATAATCCTTGCAGTTTGTCACACTGTGAAGGTCCAATCTGGTTTTGAATATATCAACGAAAGGTGCTGATATTACGTATTCTGGTGGAAAATTCCAGTAATTCACTACTCGGTGCGAGAAACGAAACTCCAGACGTAGACCATTTGATCTCGGTTTTTGAACTTTCTTCGAATGTCCTCTCAAATTATCAGTCCTAGACCGAAGGAAAAGATAGGGCATGTTAGTATGAAGATCATCCTTCAGGATACGATATGCCAATATTAGATCACCCTGTATTCTCCGGTAAGATAACTGAAATAAGATGGGGTTCCTCAGTCTGTCTTTATGAGACAGGTCGGATAGACCTTTTACCACCTTAGTCTCTTGGCGTTGGACTCGTTCCAGCATATCCACCTCATATTTGAAACAAGGACTCGCTGCTTGAATCGCATATCCCGAATGTGGTCGTACGAAAGTTGGGTATAATAATCTGAACATTTCCTCATCCAAATACTGGAAAAATCTACGAATAGACCATAATACCCCATGGATTTTTGCAGCAGCAGCCTCACAGTGACTGGTAGTTTCGAGATCATTGCTTACCATTACGCCTAAATCTTTATAGTTTCTTACTTTAGGCAATACGAATCCTCATATTGTGTAGTAATACGAATCATCATAGTTATTTAATTGCATCACCACACTCTTGTTCTGATTCACTTCTAGTGACCAGCCGTTCATCCATGCCACCAATGAGTTGAAATCATTTTGTAGTACTATTTTATCCGATATGCCGTATATGGGTCTCCAAACCTTTATGTCATCGGCGAAGAGTAGATAGGGTGACTTAGCTACGTTAGCTATTCATTCACATAACATAAAAAGAGAATTGGTACCGAGGATTATGCCTGGAGGAATTTCACTTTTTACAGGTTGCCACAATGAGAGAGCTCCGTTTACTCCTACCTTTTGTCTCTTGTCATGAAGAAACTCACTTACCCAGTCTATGACTGCATAATGAATTCCAAAACTTTCTAGTTTTAATTTAAGACCAGAATGGGAAACCTTATCAAAGACTTTACTTAGATCTATGAAAATGACATCTACAGTAATATTGCGATCTTTTGCCTCAGCCCAATCTTATCTTGCAATGAGAAGATTTGTCAAACATCATAGGCCTTCCGAAAACCATGTTGTTCCCTGGATAAAAGATCATATCTTTCCACGTAGTTTATAACAGCCATCCTAATATTTTTTTCCATCAGTTTTACAACTGCACTACTTAAGCTGACAGGTCGATAGTTATTAACTGAATCTCTACTCCAAGCCTTATACACAGGACTAATTATCGTGTCTTTCCAGTCTCTGGGCAATCAAACAGTATCGCTAAAGGTTTAGCAATTACATCTGATAGGGTTTTGAAGTTCTAGGATGAATATGATCAGGACCACTGAACTTATCAGGTTCGAGATGCTGAAGTAGTCTTAATACAGTATCTTCCTCAATAACTACAGTGTCAATCAACAAGCCGCCACAATCATGAATAATGGTTGATCGTTTCTAATTACTGATATAAATTACTTAACTGGAATATTCCGATAAAGCTTCGGTTTTTTTCGGTATCATTTCCTTGCCAATATTAACGACCGTCTATTTTTACTAATTAACGCTTTACAAGTATTTCTAATCCTACAATAATTGGATCTGTACTGTTCTAAGCCAGTAGAGATGAACATATTCCAATGCCTTTTCCTACGTCTAAGAAGTTTCTTGACTTGTTTATTTATCCATGGTGGACTATTAGTCGGTCTACGTGGTACCAGGTATGGTATGAAGAAGGACGTGACTGCACTAAACTTGCCTTTAAATATAGACCATGCTTCTTCAACTAATGAGCTAGTATCTACTGACCAATCTATCTATGTTAGCTCTCCATATGTTTGGGCGAGGCTTAATGTGGTCGTATGTCATGTCACTAGTTCTAAACATGAATGACAAAATAGCGTGATCGCTATTCACTAACGGGGGAAGAATATTTAGGTTGGCAATATCCTCAGTCTCATCAGTAATTACCAAGTCCAACAGAGAAGAACCTTGGTTTACACCAAAACGTGTAGGTTTGGATACATGCTGTACCAATGCATGCTCAATTACTGTTACCAGGATCCTACTATCAAAGGAGTTTATAGATCCTTCCGTGGTCATCTCTTTCCAACTAATGTCAGGTGCATTAAAGTCTCCTAATATTAATCATCTGTTATTTGCACGGCATGGTTGAGTGTGCTGTAAAATAAAGTCAACAGCTAAGCAGATTGAGCTGCGATAGATGACAACAAGTACAAATGTACAACATCCAATAGTGAGCTCAGAGCTAGTGACTTCACTAGTTCTACTATCATGGGATTCGCAAACGGAGGAGCGGATATTTATATTATTGGCTATGTATAGAAGGACGCTACCTCCTTTCCTGTATCTATGTCTATCACTTCTTAAACAATGGTATCTGGATAATTCTGGAGTAATATCAAAGTCATGGACTAACCAAGTTTCCGTTACAGCTACAACGAGTGAACTTAATTTGTCCACTAATGCTTCTAGTTCATAGAATATAATAATAATAATAATAATAATTTATTCTCAAATAACAGATTGTCACATGAGGCATGCCGGTTTACAGGCAAGATCAAATTGTTAAAGAAGTTACAATTTTCACTGTTGAAAATTATTCAGCTGGGTTGATATTTCATACCTGCACCTGTACAGGACTTTCCGAAGTGGACCTGAGTGCTGACTTGGTGCTCCGTAAACTGCAAAACCTAAAAAAAGACACTTCTCCTGGTCCGGACATGGTTCATTCCGCCGTACTGAGGGAAGCAGCTTCAATCCTGGCGACACCACTTAGCGTGATGTTTGCACACTCGCTAAGCAGAGGCAAACTACCGGAAATATGGAAGCTGGCCCACATCACACCAATTTTCAAAGGAGGTCGACGCAGTGAACCCTCAAGCTACCGACCAGTGGCCCTTCTCTCCATACCTTCAAAAATTATGGAATCCCTAGTATTTGACGGCATACTAGAACACTTATCATCCTCAAAGTTCTTCTCGCCTCAACAGCATGGTTTCAGAAAAGGTCATTCTTGTACGACCAACCTGCTGACTGCGGTGGATAAATGGACAACCATCCTTGATCGCAAGGGGAAGGTTGATGTCATTTACCTGGACTTCTCAAAAGCTTTTGATAGGGTCAACCATGCATGTCTTATCAAGAAGCTTGGACGATTGGGTATAAAACCCCCTTTAATTGACTGGATCACTTCATACCTAGAAAACCGACATTTTAAGGTCAGGGTTAACTTCACTCTCTCTCAGGCTATGGAATGTCCTAGTGGGGTCCCCCAGGGTTCAATACTAGGACCTCTTCTCTTCTTGATTTATATTAACGATCTTCCTCAACAAGTTTCATCTGATTTATTGCTTTTTGCTGATGATGTGAAACTTTGGAGAGAGATACGTACTCACAATGATATACTAGTTCTGCAGGAGGATCTGACTCGACTTCAAAGTTGGGCAGATGACAACGGACTTACCTTCAACACTTCAAAGTGCAAGGTAGTCCATCTGAGACATACTGCAGACTATAGTTATAACTTAGGTAACTCACCTCTAGAAGTTTCCCAAGTTGAAAAAGATTTAGGAGTGTTGGTACCCTACGACCTGAAATCGTATGCGAACTGTGACAAAAACGCCTCTCAAGCAAACCTTGCACTGGTAACATTGAAGCGCATTTTTGGCCAGTTTGACGGTAGAACCTTCCATATAATCTTCAACAGCTTTATTCGTCCCCACTTAGAGTACGGAAACATAGTATTTCCTCCCTCCCTCCAAAAGGATAAGGTCACTCTGGAACGTATACAACGTCGAGCCACGAAATCAGTTCGGGGTCTCAAATTCAAACCTTATGAAGAGCGCCTCAAATCACTTAACCTTTACCCGTTAGAGTATAGGCGTCTTAGAGGTGATCTTCTTATGACTTATAGTATCCTTAATACTTCTGGTCATCCCCTTAAACAACTTCTTAAGCTTAGTCATAACACTAACCTCAGAGGTAACACCCAGAAATTGGAGACCCTACATAGCAGAACAGACTGCAGACACAACTTCTACTCCGTTAGAGTTGCCAAGTGCTGGAATTCGCTGCCGACTGAGCTAGTCCAAGCGACCTCCCAGGAGTCCTTTAAGAGAAAACTTGACTTATTCTTAAGGACTAAGGATAACATATTATTATGATTTACCAAATTCTTTTTTTCCCTCTATTATCGTTCATATACCTAGGTTCTTGCCTGGAGGTATTGGTGATCCACTGCTACCAGACACGGAAGCCCGTTAAGCGAAAGCTTCTTCTATTCCGTCCTCAACCATTTGAACCATTTGAACCATAAGATATGAATGTAAATGGATTTTATAAGGAACATGTCAATATCACACTTGGCGCACTTTATGGAGGTAGCGTTGCAGCATACAACTGATGGTCGAGAATAGATACATGCGAAGTTGGGGGCTTTTAGAAGTTTCGAACTTATATCCCTCCAGAATATCGGAAGCATTAATAATGGTGTATGACGAAGTCACCCGTGCCACTTCTGTTTTGGGTGGAGTATCTGCAGGAGGCTGAAAAAGGTGTAAGAAAAAAGAAGGACGAAAAGCAGAGCACACAATATTCATGGAGGAATAGTTAAGGTATAACCATTTAGTCTATTTGCCTATTACTGAAGTATTTATTAGGTAAGAACATACTAATGTGTTAAAGAAAAATAAGTGTGGGCAAGGTATGAGTGGACAAGGAACTGTATAAATGAAGGTAGTTCAGAAGGAAGTATGGAATTGTGTAATTATAAAATGAAGTGCTGAAAACAGTATTCCGATACAAATGGCTGTCTACCTTTTTTTTCAAAGCTGTTTGAACTCTCTTTTTTTTGTTTACAGATTTTATAGGGTATAGAGTGGGCTTCGCTTTTAGCCAATTGTCTAGTTTACTTGTATTAGGATTACTTGGTAGGAAGTGGAACCAATTCGGCTTTTTTTAACATGATTCAAAGTGGTATTTTGCATGAATAATTTCGCATCAATACCGTTGGTTCGTGACATCCCACTAGACATAAGGAGCCGTAATTAATATGTTCTGCCCCACAGACACGGGTGAATTGAAGTTATCTCCCCACCATCATGTTCGCTGGTCATTAACGTTACCCTCCCTCCTTTTATGATGTTAGGCTCTCTTACGTTTGTGGTCGGTATGAATATTGCTTTTATCAAGGACCATATTTGGAATACACTGTCTCTACAAGTTCCATGTTACAAGCAAATCAGATGGTAATAGCATTTGTATTATGGGTTAGATATCCATTTAATATATCGTACTACTATGAATATAACTAATGGTAAAGGTTAGAAGAGACAAGTCAGATTATATGTGGTTAAGAGATGGTAAGGGCTAATAGCAGACCAGAGGATATGATAGTAAATATTGTAAAATTTTCAGGGTAAGAAAAAATAAAACATTGAACAACTCACAAGAATTTAGGACATTTGAGCTTCTTTTGATCGGCCTTAGTTGGTCAGCATCCATAAGATTAGTGAGTTATCTGTCTACTTGTAATAAGAAAAATAAAAGGACATGACACTTAGGAAGAATAATTTGGATTTATCCATTAGAGAGATTCGGAAACTGAAAATGAGGGTTAGGAGCGGAAGGCCATGGTTAAAAATCAATAAATAGTGGGGAAGGATAAAGCATGTTTTCTCTAGTTTTGCTATATTCAAACTAACGACAATGGAGTTCGTTATATTCTTGTTCCGTCTAGATATTGGGCGGTCCATAATAAAGTGCCTCATTGGTAGGCGGGAGTTCAAGAAATAGTTGGTGAAGTTCTTTAGAGTTTAGTAACAGGGTTATTAGCCTTTTAAATTTGGTAAAGGTGTCACAGTTACGGATAGGTATTGGCAACCTGTTCCACAATAAACTATACCGAACTGTAAAAAACTTACAACGCATTTGTTTTTGGTGTTTTTCGGTAAATAGTGTATATGCATTGTTTCTTAGTCTATAGGCTGGGTCATTGATCATAGTTGGACAGGAGGTTAGGAATGACAGTCCATTTATTGCTTTGTAGAGAAATATCAGATTGTTCCTTAACCTACGGTGCCATAAAGGTTCTAAAGAGAGGTGCTTACATCTACTTGTGTAATCAAGAGTGGTGTCACTTCCTAGCAGTTGGCGTGTAAAACATCTTTGAACATCCTCTACTCTTATTTTGTCAGTGGTATTCATATTAGAGAAGATAAAAGAGCAGTATTCTAAGGAAGGTCGTACACATATTTTGTAGAGGGTAAGCTTGGCATCTGTCGTGAAGAAATTTTTTGTTATGAAGCCAATTAGACGTCTGGCTTTAGAAATAATAAAGGAGGCGTGTGCTTTAAAGTTTAGGCTTCCTGTGTAATTTATTCCTAGATCGTGTACTGAATTAAGTGTCTGGACTTTACTTTTATTTAAGTAAAGTTGGGGTTCATAGGGGTGCTTCCCAAAGTGCATGATCCCGCATTTGTGGAGGTTAAATGGTAATTGCCACTTTTCGCTCCAGATAGTTAGGTTATTGAGATCATCTTGAATCAGGCGTACACTTTCACTTAGAACCTCAGGCTTATAGCTGTATACTATTTTGAGATCATCAGCATATAAGTGTGGTTTCCCAGATTTTATGATGTTACATATATCGTTTATATACATGAGAAACAAAAGTGGGCCTAATACACTTCCCTGGATGACGCCACTAGTTATTGGTCTAGGTAATGAGAGACAGTCGTTGTACTTTACCATTTGTTTACGTCCCTTTAAGAATGAAACAAACCATGAATAGAGTGGGTTGTTGATTCCGAAGGACCGTAGTTTGGCTAGTAGCCGTTTGTGTGGAACCTTATCAAAAGCTTTCCTAAAGTCTAAAAATATGACTGATACAAGGAGTTCATTGTCTCATTTCAGAGTTATATCATTCATGTAGTCCACTAGGCATGTATCACATGATCTGGACCTAAGAAATCCATGTTGGGAGACCGAGATGAGATTATTAGTAATTACATGTTGGACTAACGCCGCTTTAACTACTTTCTCCATCACTCTAGACACCACTGAAGTTATGTTTATGGGTCGGTAATTTTCAACATTTGCTTCAGGTCCTGTTTTAATTTTGGGAATGATGTGTGTAGTTTTCCAGGCAGTAGGGTAATGCGCTGTAGAGAGTGATATCGCAAATAGTTTGAGTAATAAAACACACATATCATCGCCTCCACGTTTTAGCATGCTAGCCGGAATACCATCTGGTCCATCAGTGTAGGAGTGTTTCAGTGTACTAATTGCCTTAGAGATATTCTGTACATTGAAGTCTACGTTAGTAATCTCACAGGTAGATGCTGTGATAAGTTCTAAATCATTAAGTGGTTTTTCATCAGTTAATGAGGAACAAAAGTGTTCATTAAATAGTTCCGTAACAAGTTTAGGATCTTCGTATACTTGTTTGTCTTTAATAAATATGTTTCCTCTCGACTTAGAACGTTTAAGTTTATTTTGAAAGAGTGTGGTGAGTGCTGAGGAGTTATTACTAAGTTCGACAGCACGTTTTTCCTGTTCGATTGCTTTTTGTGTACTTATTGCGTCTGTCTGGACAAGTATTTCTGTCATCGTTACTAAAGAGGAGAAGTCATTAGAGTTGTGGAAGCGAGTACAATGTCTCTGCAGACGTCTTCGTGTACCGACCGGTATAAACAGATCTTTAGAAAACTTAGGTCTCCAGTACTCTAAAGGTGCGATTTTGTTCATGATACTTTCGATGTTGTGATAAAATATATTGGTTAGTGTGTCCGTATTGTTTGCAGTAAAGAATGTTCCCCAGTCAGTGCTTCTTAGGTAATTGTGAAAATTATTCCAATCTACCTTGCGATAGTTTCTACGAAGGGTTACATTTTTACGTCTACCGTTTGTGTTTTTTATATTAAGGCTACATACAACAGTGTTATGATCACTACCTGGGAACTTTTTTCCAATATACACAGTATTGGGGGTGAGGCCACTGGTAAAGACTAAGTCCAAGATATTTTGATGTCTGGTAGGGCTACTAACATATTGAGTCCACTGTCCTAGTTCTGGACATTCAATAAATGATTCATAACGTTTCGGAGCTTTGACTGGAAACCAAGAAATTTCAGGCATGTTGAAGTCACCACAAATGAGCTTGCCTGTGAATGGAAGGGATGATGCTAGTGTGAATACCTCTGATAATACTGCTATTTCACCTATTGCCAAGTTAGGTTGCTGGTAGATACAGCCGAACAGTAAGGTAATGGAATTTGATGGCTTTAAAACAATCCACACCGAGTCCTTCAGTTTGTTTAGTTCAGGTATATCGCATAGTAGTGAGTTTAAGCTAGAGTGAGCATAAATAAGGCATCCTCCGCCTCGTCCTTTCAATCTATCGCTTCTATACAGGAGGTAGTTATCAAGAGATATATTTAGATCGGAAATATTACTGTTAGTCCAAGCTTCAGATATCATTATAAGTGATGGTTGATATATGGAAGCAAACAGAGCTAAATCAGTCTTTTTATTGCAGGTCGACCTAGCGTTGATAAGACACATATTAAACAAGTGGCCTACTAAGTTAAAGTGAGTGAGAGTATCTCGATTAAAGATGTCATGATCCTCGCGTGACTGATGTATGTTTGAAGTAATGGATTGAGCGTTTTTCAATAGCTCTGTATTTTGATAGCTAGAGTTACTGGGGCATGTATCAAATGAGCTAGTGAAGTTGCTTGGGGAGTTTATCCAGGAGGAAAGGGGGGGAGTACTTTCTGATGCGAACTGTACGGGGGAAGCGAGTTTATGTTCCGCACTTGGTTTGAAATGACTAGGGCTATATGCTTCAACAGGGGTGCAACTAGGGGCCTTATTCCAAAAAAATCTGGTACATGTTGACTGTAAAGTGTACTGTTATTTGCAAGACAGTTTTGATGGTTAAGCTCGTAGCCTCTGTTATAACTATTTGCGCTAGTGCGAGCATGAGGGGGGTCTGATGCTCGTAACTGGAAGTGGTTACGACTGTTGTTATATATGGAGGCCGTCTTCATGTGGTGGGTTGATACTGGAAAGTTCTCATTCTGAGAGTAATTATGTTATAACGGGAAATATAACGTGGGTATTGCGATAGGACTACACGCAATTCTACCGATTGACCAAATTCAGATATCCTAGTTCGACCCCAATACTGTTCCCCAACTCCAATAAATCAGAACACAGCCGTTAAATGAGAATTGTTTATGGGGTCAGCAGCAGAACAACAATGGTTTACAGACAAGGCATATTTATACAGTTACGATGACTATTAACAGTAACCAATGGAAAGGAAGGACACGTAAAGGTTATAATTAGGACGACTCAAAATTGACCAATAGGGAAACGACACATGAAAGTCATAGTTAGGACACTGTAAATAATGGCCAATAGGAAATAACATGCGAATTATGTGAAGAGTCTGAAAACATACCATTTTACATTCGAGATAATTTTTGGGATATTCTTGTGAATATCCTAACACCTCCCCTTGGAAAAAATTAATAGCGACGCAATCGTGGGTTTACCTGAAAGTTCTTTGGTTTTCTTCGTTTGCGCTTTGACCTCCTTCGAGGTAACGACGAAGAACCTGAAGAATGTTCTGCTTGGTTAGACGACTCAGTTGCCTCCGTTGTAGGCATCGGCGGAAGTCGAAAAGTATCTAGCAGTAAGTCGAGGGGAACTCGGTTAATAATTCCAACTTTTTCTTTGGCATCTCTTGGCCGTAGTTGATTATGATGCCTGGTCCAGATTTCTTTGTTTACTCTGACCTCATACATGACCTTCCCCTGTCTCTTTGCGACTTCACCCTCTATCCATCTATCATACCCATGTCTATAGTCCCGAACATACACTTTCGCACCAACTTTGTAGGGAATTCTAGTGTTCTGCATTCGAGGATTCTGCCGGGTTACTCGCCTGGGTGCCATCGCACTATGGACTGTTCGTAGCTTCCAACCAGGCTGGAGGAGTTCGATGAATCGATTTTGGAGGTCTGCAGCATGCTGTTGTGTAGTAGCAGGAGTTTTTACTTGATTACAGATAGTGCTGATAGGTAGATTGGCAAGACCAAGTTCTTCGAACCAATCTAAACCCAGAAGATTGAGAGGGGATTTGGTGATGTAGCACGTACCCTTGAAGGTTGTACCTCTGAACGAAATACAGCAATTAAGTTCACCATGAAGGCGGAGATGACCACCACATGCACTAACGGCTGTCTGCGAAGATGGTTTGATGGGAGGTTGACCCAAGGTTCGCCAAGTTTCTTTTGACAGAATAGTGATATCTGATGCAGTGTCCAACTGCAATCGAACTGGCTGACCATTGATTGAGAGGGTTAGAAATTTGCGTCGCGTGGCGGCATGGGTGTGGAAGACTGCTGCTAAACTTCCTGATGAGGGAACCGGCTTTTTAGGATAACGATGCTGCGTCTGTTCATTTCGACGGCTATTGGGTCGATGGGATTGACAAAAACCGCTTTTGTGACCAACTTTATGACAGCGATCGCACAGCTGCTGTTTGAATGGACAAAATTTCACATAATGCCAGGCTCCACAGTGCCAACATGGAGAGGGGGGCTTCTTGTGAACCGGTCTGGAGTGATTAGAGAAAGAAGGAGCATTGGCTTTCGTAGGACCACAGGTTGTTGATCTCGGAGATTTGTTCTGACGTTGGACAGCGTGAACTTCGCAACCACCCTGGCCCCCAGATTGGACCAAAGTGGTGTCACGCTGCAGGTTGACAATGCGTTGATACTCGTCGGCGATTGCATTAAGTGTCAGCGTAGGGTCTTGTTCAAGGCGGTTCAGCAATCGAGTTCTGATGTCGGAGAATTTGGGTGACTGAAGACTACATATGAATACGAGGGATTTGAATTGGTCGTCGGTAAGGGATTTGAGCTTGAACCGTTCGCACTCACGGTTGACAATGCCAACATGGGTTAAGAAGTCATCGGACTCGTTCATGACCAGTTTTAAACAGCGATAACGCGTATTGAAAAGTGAATGATGGTCACCAAAAAGTTGACTGAGAGTTTGAACAGTGGCATCGAAGGAACGGTCTCGTGGGTTCTGCGGTAGAATATAGTTGCAATACTTATCAAGCTCTGATGGACCAAGTTTTCGAAGGAGAAGACGCACCTTCCACGAATCATCTCTGTCAGCAAGGTCGACTTTAAAAAGATCTTCATAACGTCTGAACCAGGTATCAAATGTAATATTGGCATCAGGATCATAAAGAAACTCTGAAATACCACTAGTAATACCGTCGACTGATTGAGGGATTGTTGGTGTACATGAGACTCGAGAAGAGATCTGCGTCTGAGTAAGCATCTCCATCAGCTTCAGCTGTTGCTTGAACAATTCTTCTAATTTAACTGGATCCATAGCTAGTCAGCAACTTGTTTGCAAAATCTCCGTCGCCAAATTGTTATAATGCGAAATATAACGTGGGTATTGCGATAGGACTACACGCAATTCTACCGATTGACCAAATTCAGATATCCTAGTTCGACCCCAATACTGTTCCCCAACTCCAATAAATCAGAACACAGCCGTTAAATGAGAATTGTTTATGGGGTCAGCAGCAGAACAACAATGGTTTACAGACAAGGCATATTTATACAGTTACGATGACTATTAACAGTAACCAATGGAAAGGAAGGACACGTAAAGGTTATAATTAGGACGACTCAAAATTGACCAATAGGGAAACGACACATGAAAGTCATAGTTAGGACACTGTAAATAATGGCCAATAGGAAATAACATGCGAATTATGTGAAGAGTCTGAAAACATACCATTTTACATTCGAGATAATTTTTGGGATATTCTTGTGAATATCCTAACAAATTACAATTGTGATTCTGGGGAATGTACATAGGGTGTGGGGTGAGGAACCTGTAATTACCATGCTTATTGATGGTTTTAGGCTTGAGAAGGTGAGTGGAGTGATCAGTATTCTGATAGTTTTTGTGAGTGTGCCTGTAAAAAGGTTTGTTACGCTCAAGCGTACTACCCATTGTGCGAGGTGTTGATGGCAAGTTACATGATATCAGCGGATAGAACCTATTCACTGTTGTTGGGATACCCACAGAACAGTTGGCCTCAATCTTACGTGTCCCCCTATTTCGTATTTTGGATTTTATCTCCCAAGTCTTTTTTGTCAGAGATGAAGGGTTTCTTTGTCTCTGTGAGATGAACTTAGGTTCATTCGAATCCTCTTGTGGAGTATCTCTTGGGGAACTAATTTTTACATGAATATGTTTAGTTGGGTGTGTTTCGTTACACGGCCCACATTTTGGTATTATACTGAGCGAACACCCGGGATCAGAGATGCCGTCACGCCTTTTAGTGACAGATGGGGACCGTATCTTATTCAAAGATTTCAGATCTGCAGACTCATCTAGATCTACGGATGGACCAGTCGTTTGTGGTATAACATCATGCTTGTTATCCATGCGCTTTATATCAATCATTTTGTTGCATACTGTCTTTAGCTGGTTTTTTACTATCACTCTGTCATACGATTCTATTGCTTCACGTCTTCTTATACGACGTTGACACGGTGTTAGGTCAGGAGTGACTTTAATGCTTTTGTATGGAACTAAAGAGCTGATATTTTTGCTCAAATCAATAAACTGTTTAGCATCGTTACAACAGCCAAACTTAAATAGTAGAGGGCAAGTCAATCTATCCGACTTTTTTCTAAGGCGGATGACTTGGGAGTTGACCTTCAGCATATCGCATGCTTTAAGGCAGATGTCCCTCAACTTATTTGGGTGTATGCGATCAGGGAGATTGTAAACTACTGCATTGTGGGAAGACATCATTCTTCTCGTCACTTCTTCAGCCACAAAATCTAAAATACACTCAGCTTTAGTGAGTTGTTCCAGATTTTTATCGGTATTAATACCCCATATGTGTGTGAGGGGTGCTAGTTGGTTAAGTCTACTGTAAATTTCGGCTAGGGAGTTTTGTAACTGACGAATATCAGTACTATATCGATCAGCATTCTCGTATACGTGAGATACACTGTTAGACTCCTTGGTTTTTGGTATATTGGACCTAGGCCTAAGCAAAGCATGCGGTCTGGTGGACTGTGTTGACTTTTTGATGCACGTGGGCATTTCGCTTTTTATGTCAACTAGTCTTACCGTTGGCATACTGCACGAAGAAATAGAGGGGTTGTTACATGGAGAATCAGGTAGTGTTAGTGATACTTGTGGGTAGGTAGAATGGGGTTCAAAGGATAAATGCTTATCATTTTCAGGTACTGAGCCATCAGTCTTAAGAGTTACGGACTTTGACCTTTTAGTAGGCTTGAAAGCTGGTGAAATCTCTCTTTTACCCAAGTTACTTGACATATTTTGAAGCTGTATGAGTTAAAAACCTGTCTAACAGATATATATGAGTATATAATTAATTCTACGTATTAACTGGGTTAATACTAGGATCAGAGACTATTAGTATATAACGTATTACAGATAAAAAGTGCTCAGTTATAATATAGGGAAGTACTGATCAGTGAAATCTCTATTAACTAGGCAAGTGTCGGTTAAAATTTATTAACCTAGAGTAAAGTGTGAGCGATAAACGCGATAGGATGATAATCTAAGGACAATACAGCCTACAAAAGAACAAGTCTAAGAATTTCTAAACCACGTGAAAAAATGTTACCACTTTCAAATTTCGCGCAGATGTTTTGACTTAGACTACGAGCGTTGGCATATAAAACTCCTAAGGAGAACAATCTATCCACACAGGCCTTGGTAGCATTCGCTTCTAAGACCTGACTATTCGAAAACTCACTAATCGGAGATTATCCTCACCGTCTTGTCGACGGGTTTCTAGTTCAGCTAGTGCCGTCTTCCTTTTTATTCTGCCTTCAAGAGATATATCCGGTCTAACTCGAATGTCAGAGGTTTCGTGACTACAAGCGCTACTTAACGGAAGATCACGTTGTTTCTCCGATCCCAGGATTACCCTAAGGAGTCTACATGGTCGGGGTAGAACACTGTCATCGGCCCTTTTACCTATTCTAACAAAGTTTTTGACCTGAACACCTTTGGAGTTATCTGGTAATATACCTGGTAATATATCTTACCTTATCTGTAACTAATATTAATCTCCACTTTTCCGCCTACTATGGTAAACAAATATCCTACACTATACCCTTTCTTATGCCTATACTCTGATTCGTAACCTACACTTCACCATATAGTCAATAAAAACATTGCATCGAAGCCTTACCCACAGTCCATAATTTGTAACTGTCTGATAAGCTTGTAACATGATACTTATAGAAATAGTGTTTTCCAACAGGATGTGAAACACAGAGCATTGTGTGAGGTATGATATGTATCCAAAAAATAAGCGTAAATGAGCCTAACATCACAAAAGGAGGGAGGGTGGAGTTACTGACCAGCAAGCACTGCTGGTGAGGGCGATTATTTCAACCCACCCGTGTTTGTGGGGTAGAACACTTTGTTTGTATCAGGCTCTTTATGGATGAGAACAAGTCAATAGATCTGTGATATTGAGATTGTTCTCCTACACTCACCATTCAGACTCATGTTTCTAATTTTTGTGCTGGATTAACTATTCTACTAAGACAACCTTTAACATGCTAACGTGGACTTTTACATGAAAACTGTGTGACAGGCATCGGATGATGAAAAAAAACTGACTGTAAAGGATATGGTTGCTATTTTACTCAACACTCTACTCTCTATATGCACTCTCTGTTCTTCCTCATTCCAACCTTGACTTCCCTCCTTCATTGGAACCTACTCCACCTTGATAAATATCACAACTCATTGTTCTTTATTACTGCCTTCTCTCCTCTGGAGCCCCTAATCACACTTCACTCTTGCAACATGAGCTAGTATCAATTTAATCTAATAATTTATCATACCTCCATCTGTTCCACTAATAAATGTTAAGCATTGGTTATCGTTCATATCCAAATGCCTTGCTGCTCCTCGGTTTCTCTTTTTTTTTCTCTTCAGAATCTTGCTCTGAGGGTGAAGCTATGTAACTTCTGACATCTGGAACAAGCTCGACGAACGCGCCTTCCCAAGGTCATAGCTCGAACCAGGCGCTCCACAAGCCTACTTTATAACAACAATAAACTTAAAAAGCTGCATTGCATAAATACTTAGCAAGACCGAAACCCTATTACACTTTTTGTCGAGATTGGATCTGGTATGTAACGTGGACGCTATGCGCCTTTGGAAACCATTCTTATGAAAACACATTATATCTGAACGAATGAACTGCTATCAACTTTTATAGATTATAATTTCTAAACAAGCTTGCTTGAGATGCATACTGTGAACCAGTATATGTTGTAAATTGTAGATCATACCTGTAAAAATGGCGTGTACCTGCTGTTGCAGAAATATATTATTATTATTCTCCGAGTCTCTCTAAATCATGGGCGTGTCTAATTTTGGGACCTGGATCGTTTGACTCTGGCAATTTACTCACAATAATATTTGATGAGGTTAAGTTCTTCTCAGTCACCCTAAGGTGGTGTTCTGTCTTACTATCAGAGCGTCGTAGTGCATTGAGTGATTCAGAATGCAAGTTCCCTAGTGACTTGACAATCAGTTGCGTATTTTCTTTATCTCTCTCTTCTTTTCTTGCCCTCCGTACTGCCGTCCATTTTTCATCATTCAGGACCGCCACATCGGGATTGTTTGTGACGGTGAAGGTTTTATCCGGGTCCTCAATTTCTACTGGAGATGCACGACTACTCATGTCAATATCAAGTGGCGCTTCTCTCATTAGTTGAGACGGAAATTTCACATATCTATCAATCAAGGTAGGGTGTTTAATGCGTCCTGTAACAGCACACACAATACTGACGCATTGTTTGCTGTCAGTACTTGTGTTACCAGAGCAACCACTATCTTTCTTTTTACAGGCCAGAGCTAATAGGCTCATAGCCTCCTGGATTAGTAACGCCCTATTTGTGCAGCAAAAAATACTAAGCTAATGAGAGTTAAGCTTCCAGCATCTTTTGTATACAGTGGGACTAAGACGGGTACACATCTTGTGGATTAGGGTAAAAAACACAATATGATCACAATAGTAACACAAGTGTCAGAGTCTATAAGAAAGAAGGTGCCACAAGAGAAAGTTTTTAAAAAAGTTTCAAGCCTTAACAAAGATAATTCAAGTTCAAGTAGACCAAGAAAGCTTTTCGATGCAACAAATACACAAAAGCTACGATAATCGTTTCTTGAACCGAGTAGTGAATTACTGGAATTCTCTACCAGAACACGTAATATTAGCACCTTCTGTTGATATATTCAAAACCAGATTAGACCTTCACAGTGTGACAAACTGCAAGGATTATTATAGGTCAATAGACCTTTTATCCTTATTACTGAAGCCTGAAGACTAATGAACATCTATCTATCCAAGTAACCAGTGAATTCAGGCCATTTTTGGTGCTATTTTATCTGAAATATTGTGTATTTGTCCCCGAATTTTTATGTCATCTGCCGATAATGATACAAACGACTTTGCGGCCATCGGCAAGTCATTGGCATAAATTATAGAGGAAGAGGACCGAGGATTTTACCTCAGGGAACTCGACGTTTTAAAGTTTCCTATGCTGACATTTGCAGTGGTTTCTCTCAGTACCATTAGGAGTGACGTGAATACCAAGATTCTTTTGTAAGAACCAGATTTCTCATTCTTTGCCGGATGCCGCAGTTCACAGGCTCCAAATAATGAGAGGTTCCTATGTACTTTCTTGTGATCTATCCTCAAATCGTTCCTTCCCAGGTGTGGTTCAGTATTGCAATATGCCAGTAATCTATCGGGAAGAAAATGGTAACTAGTAATGTGGTGTTTAGTAATCGTACTCTAGTTCGTCCGAATTCCGAAAATAGGTTTTAGGTTTAATCCTTTATGTAAGGCTGAGGGGATAATATTTCTAAACCTCAGAAAAGTTTTGAAGCTAGTGTCCGACCATTTTCCAGGACACGAATAATTTCTGTGAAGTTGTGGATATGTTTAAAGAACTTAACTTGATAGAGTTAATTGTTCACGCTATTCGTGATGGACACTGACAAACAGTAATTTGTCGAGAAGTTTGTCATGGTCAGTCACCTATGTCCAAGTTGAATGGAAGGGAGATTCAAATCTTTATTCTAGTGTGACATCTTTCTTCTCTTTGAAGCTATGCGGAGTTTTGCCTGAGTTTATCTGCAATCAAAATGCCACTGTTGTATATCTGGAGCAAACTGCGAAATGTAGTCGAGTTGTCGTGACTCTCGCGGTGAGTACTTGTCTGAAGATGAACTTAAAGAGAAGGTAAGAGGTTTGTGATCGGTAAAAAGCGTGAATTCTCTTCCTTCGATGGAATGTTGGAAATGCCGTACAGCACAATACATAGCTAAGAGTTCCCTACCGAACGTGCTGTACATAGATTCCGCGTCTAGCAACCGTCCACGAAGTTGGTCGGTTAACGGTTTCATAAGAGATACGCATTTGGGTATGAACCGTCTATAGAAACTTACAAGTCCGTTAAAAGTTCGCAACTGTTTGATCGTGGTCGGTTCTGGGTAATCCAGAATGGCCGCCACTTTGCTCCTAAGGGGTCGGATGTCTTGAGCATCAATAGTGTGTCCTAAGAAGTCTAAGAAGTTGGTTCCGATTTGGCATTTCTGAATGTTTACAGTAATGCCATGCCTTTGGAGTCGATCGAAAACAATGTCCAGATGCTTGAGATGTAATTCTCTGTCCGGACTTGCTATTAGACAGTCATCAACATACGCATGTACGAAGTTGAGACCTCGGAAGACGTCGTCTATAAACCTTTGGAAGGTTTGAGCCGCATTTCTTAAACCAAAAGGCATTCGCAAGAATTCGTAAAGACCGAAAGGAGTGATGATGGCGGTTTTAGGAACATCGTCGGGTGACATCGGTGTTTGGTTATAGGCTTTAACTAAGTCGATTTTTGAGAAGACAGTTGTACCTTTCAAGGTAGCTGTCAAATCGTGAATATGAGGCAATGGGTAACGATCGGGAATGGTTTTAGCATTCAGACGCCGATAATCACCAGTTGGCCGCCAATCGTTGCTGTCCTTTTTAGGGACCATGTGCAATGGGAATGACCATGGACTATTCGATGGTCGAATTATCCCTAAGTCTATCATATGGTCGAATTCGTTTTTGGCTAACCTAATCTTTTCGGGAGCGAGTCGGTAGGCTTACGAAAATACAGGTGGTCCTGTAGTTGAGATGTGATGTGTAACATTGCTGGTTACACAAGGCAATTTCGATTGCGGTTGGTATATCCCGGAGTATTTGTCGAGTACTGATTGGTACGTAGGGGTCTATGGTGTGCTTAATCGTGACTGTGGATAACCTGCAACCAGAACAAGGAGTTACACAAACAGATAACTTAGTGTTTCCGTCTATTAACCTTCGGGCGCGTGTGTCGATGAGTAGATTGTGATGTTGTAACAGGTCTATACCAATGATTGGCATAGAGACATCTGCAACAACAAAAATCCAGCGTATGGGTTTGCGTAAACCACGTTAAGCTAGACGTACCTTTTACCGTAAGTAGCGATCGGTTTTCCGTTTGCCGCGTGTAAACTGAAAACAGACTCGCGAAGTCTGTCGTTGGGATTTGCTGGAAAAACGCGAACTTCTGCGCCGGTGTCGACGAGGTAGCGAACTTTCTTAGTCACTTCCGTGACATATAAGAGGCGGCTGTGTTCGCCGGCTACGGTTGCCGTTAACGCGTGCCGGCTGGGAAGTTTCCCGAACTGTTTTTCGTGTCATTCGATTTTGAGGTCGGACAATTGCAGGGTTTCCTGCAATTTCTGGAAGACTTACAGTACTGGTTGTGATACCAGCATCAGGTCGGGATTATCTGTCTCTCGACCACGAGAGGCAGATAATCCCGACTGGGCAGAATCCTA
>NW_017386274.1:0-16184 GCF_000237925.1 Schistosoma mansoni
CCACTTTTCCAGTCACACTTTGACCTTGTTATTCATTCGCTTATTAACTTTGACTGCCTCTATGTGGGAGTATGTGTGTGCATTGCTCGTTCCATTTATCGCATGCTTGTGACACATTTTTGTCCGACTATAGATAGTGAGCCATGCTTGGTAAAATGGCGTTAGCCCATTTGTCTTCTCTCTTACGTTTCGTTTCCTCGTTTTTCATTTGGAATGTGCCTGGATAAACCAGTGCTTGAAATAAGTTCACTGAAAGCAACACGTATGTGGCTTCTTATCACCGCCGTCATACAAATAAGATAAACCTAGGTAATATGATGAGTTAAGCAGATGATTTATGTTCATAGTGTAGATCACTAACGTAGATGACCTCTGCCGAATGACTTGAGGCTACTTGAGTTGGACGGGAATAGTGTGACGAACCAGCTAACATCGAAGTCACACCTCACGATCAACACCCTTTCGTCGTATCAACGTACTATGGCTGCCTTGAAAACCGTATAACATAAGGAATTTTTCACAGAAATATATTACTACGAGTAGGTGCAAGGAAGAGACTGCAGCTACTGCCGCGTGGGCCAGTCGATGGAGTGAAAATAATTGATGCGCGTTTGCTGTCGTTGAAGATCGGCGACCTGTTGGACATTCATTGACTCAACTGCAGCATGATTTGACCAGGGCCCAGTCACATTTCACTGGTTTTAAAAATACATCTATTTTACGAGCAAACTAGAGTCATATTCTGTGCTACTAAAATGTCATTTATTTCGAATCCTTGTTTCTCTCATCATTGGCATAATTAGAAATATGAGTGGATTTAGTTAGGCAATAATAGGATAAGTGGTATGACTATGCCATATTGACAGCCAAGGTCAGTTCTGAGGGGAAAACCGAGATAAATCATCCAGATATTAACCAATCATAGTACAGTTTGTGTACGTATGTTCTGTAGAATTCAGTTACAATTTCAACTTTATTTAGTTTTTCATTGAAAGTCTGTTTCATTTGGTCAGATATGTGATGTTCAGCAAATTTTTCAGTGAATAATCAGTCATTCGAAATAATACGTAGAAACTAGAAAACGACTAACCTCATGATTTATAACTTAATGGTTAGCAATTAGAAAACCGCGTCAACGTATTCCATTTCTCAGTAAATAGAATTAAGAAACCGACCATTTAAAGGCTAATACACTAACCACATTCTTTATTACGGCGATTGTTTCTAGTATCATCATTAGTGGTTTTATTCAATATCATATTTTCTCAGCACAAAGTATGTCACCAAGCTTCCGCTTCTCATTTTCTGATCAGTCCTAACGATAAATATTGAGTGGTCGCCAGTTAGATATGAGCAGTTCACGAATCGACATCCCAATAATGCGTATTCTTTCCTATGCATACTGCCAGCGAACACAATATCTCTGACTGACCTTTTCCGTAATTTGTACAGTGAAATGTTGTAAGCATTTTACAAACGCACCTGAATAGGTTATGACGCTAATAGGCATAATGATGTGTTCAAACAAACGAAAAAACAGATCACTTGAAATATTCAAATGGAAGGAACAGATAGCTCCGATATTCATGCAGTAACAATCTCTTTTCAACTTTGATCACGTAAACACTCCTGGATGTGCGTTTCGTCCTATTTGTGACTTGTCATCTGGATGTGCCTTTATCCCAGAGTTGATGTTCACCGAGGGACTCGAACCCGGTACCGTTGTGGTGGACCAAAAAGTATATTGACCAAAAATAGCAACAAAGTTATTACATACAAAAGTTTATGTAACAATAAACAACTTATAAGTTATTAACACATAATAGTTTAGGGACTTTATTTAAATTGGCAGACTGTTGCGTGTTCCGTTGTGCTTGGTCCCAACAATTCACAAATATAGACAATTAATAATTCCAATCAGATAGATGTGGCTCCAGTAAGTTTACCAAACGTAGAACACAATGGAAATGTCACAATAGTCTATAAATATGGATGATAGTCAATCAATAGTTCCGTTGACATATCCACAGGCATAATAGAACGAGGCATGTGTGTATAAGAGTGCATTTATTTATGAACAGCTAAAATGCTAATAGATTGGAATAAAAGCTATTTAATAAGCAGAAAGATTACGAACATTGACGCGTGAAGGAAAAAAAATTCTGCTAATAGCTGATAAAGAACGACATCTTAAATCCTCGACAACATGTTACGTGTGAGCGAGAACCAGTGGCATGACTTTTCTACCATGCCCAATGTCATGCTATGTTGAATTCAAAAACGACAGGAAGTTAGTTAGCAAGTGTTCAAGGTCATACACTTAAACAACAAGTACAAATGTTTAGTGATAAATGTACAGAATGTGAAAATGAACAAAGTAAATACAAAAGCTATCAAAAATAAGTTTAATAGGCCTATCTTCACATAGCTCCCCCCCACAGAGTGTCCGGAGGTAACACTGGTTATTATAACAAACAAAAAGAAATTGTAAGCATATGGTATCGTAGGACCAGTGAAATGTCACTGAACCCTAGCCAAATCATCCTGCAGTTGGGTCACTAAATATCGAACAGATCATCGATCCCCGTCAAGGTCAAAAACAATCAACGCGCATCAGTTAATCATACGTCATGGATTGGTCCATGCGGCATTGGTTCTACTTTCGCTTGTATCTACTTTAACTAATATATTCTTGTAATAACGTCTTTTGTGTTGTATAGTCTTCAGAGCATCCATGGTTCCTTGATACGTCGATGGGTCAATCCATGTAAGGTGCTGGTTGTGAAGTGTGACTTCGAAGTTAGCTTGTTCGTTCCCGTCTAACTTGAGTAGGCCTCCAAACATTCAACATATATCATCAACGTTGATGGTTTACAGTATATACATGTATGCAAAAATAATATTTAAAGTAATAATGGAAGAAAACAATGGTGAAGATAGGTATGACCTGAACGTTAGTAATATAAAATATTCTCATGAACTTAAAATTGGATTGTTTGTTGTTGAGTACAGTTAATGAACAGTTCACTCGTTTATTATAAAAAAAAATTTGGCAAAACAAGTAGTTGTTGTGAAGTGATGTAATTAATTATAAGTACATGTGAAGAAAATTCAGTAAACTTAACCATGTAATGTATAACAATGAATGTTTTTTGATTTTGCTAGTTTACAAAATGTACATAACGCCTAGGCATGTTAAACAAGGTCTAAGGCTATGTTTGTCCTCCTCCATTGGTTTTTCAGTAACTGATGGGAGGTGTTGTTGATCGTCAGCGTTGACTTCTTTGACTTGATTGGCTACGTAGAAAGCTGGTTTTGTTCTATCTATAGATATGGTCTCCTTGTTCCCATTTCTGTTGATAATGAAGTATTTGTGAGTGCTTTATAGGGACATTTATATGGTGATTTCAGTGGCTTTTTTTACGGCGTCAACTCGAACGAAAACAAATTTACACGTTTCAAGATGTTTATCAAGTTGAACACGATTGTTATGTTCTCGTGGGGATATTGCTTTGATGTTCTGCATCGTTTGTAGTAAGCAGCTTACGAAGCGAGTAGAATCCCTTGGAGTTGTAGGTTCATAGTTGACCAGTTGAACAGGTAACTTTAATATTGTGCTATAAACTAATTCGGCGACTGTTCATCCGATGTCTTCCTTTATAGTTGAATTTCAATACTATTCTTAACAATCTATTTCCATATAATTACAGGTGATATACTTATTTTGATATTATTTATCGACCAACACTGTTTATACAAGCTATTCAAATGATTACTTATGTGCTTACTTACACCTGTTACTCCTGATGGAGGAGCATGGGCCAACCACCACTTATCTTCAAGTATCTACTGAAAATGTCCATTTAAATTCATTAGGGAGGTTGATTTTCACAATTAGAACAGACTTTAGTCATTTTATGAATCTGTTATGGATATCTTAGAGAGACAGTGATTCCTAACATTTACTTACCTACTTTCTTACACCTGTCACGCCTCATGGAGGAGCATAGGCCAACCACCAGCATTCCTCATCCAACTCTATCCCGAACAATCATTTCCACTTGTTTCCAGTTGCTTTTTATCCGTTTCATGTCTGCTTCCAATTGCCGACGCATTGTGTTAACTGGCCTTCCTCTTTTCCGTTTCCCTTCAAGATTGCAAGTTATTGCTTTCCTCGTGATCCAGTTTGATGATTTCCGCAACGTATTTCTTATCCTTTTCCAACATCATTTCTTAATTTCTCTCTCAACTGGAAGTTGGTTTGTTCTCTCCCACAGTAATCTGTCGGCAGAACATTCACGAAGTAAATAAGCTTCTATATTTCAACATGACTCATTGTTGTCATTATAGAGTTACTGAGATGCTTTTCAGTTTTGATTATCAGAATGAATTTCTTTCTGTAAAATTATTAAGCTTGTTTTTTGTTAGTTAGGCGAGTTATTCACTATAATTCACATAAACCGTCAATTCCTAGCATTCTGATTTCACTATGTAACAGTGGTAAGCGAAATTGACTGGATCAGCAGAGAAAGATGAATGTAAAATTACATTAGTATGATGATTCCAGCTAATTCTGACTCGTACAAGTACTTGAAAACCTAGTATAACAAGACATTGTCGACAGACAAGAGTGCTAAAATGGTTACCTAATTCAATAAGGAATGAATGATTTGGTCGTCAGTATGATACATTCAACTCTGATTTTCTCACATAAATCTCAATCACTTGTTTGTATTCGATTATTCTATTATCAGTATCATAATAATCATCATCATTCATTGTGTTTCTTGAATGTTCTTTAATAGATATACTAAAACCACTGCTAAATGTTTGGGCGGATTCTTGTTGAAGTGATTTAAAGGATTCCTCGATAGAGTCCAGAGTGACCTTATTAACGCTAAGAAACATTTTATCCAATCAGCGTTGAATAAAAGCTTATCGGAAGCATCTAGAAAGTGCAGAATCATGTGTTTGACTGGGTAACTACCTATCCTGCTACTACATTTAATGTGGTTCTAGGAACTTCCACAATCCTGAGACAATCTGAAATATTATAAATACCCTCGATTTTCTGTTCATAACTAAACCTTGGAGTAAAGCGTTCTTTCCATATTTCCCCCCCCCTTTCCTCTTGTGTTCAAGTTGCCATGTACATTTAGTCTGAGGTTATTAGATGAACTCAGGAAACTGATTCAAGCGTTCGATTAGAAGAGTTGTTAATTCATACATGACATTTTTTGAGCACAAATGACTGATGTCAGTTAAACTGACATAAGATTGAAACAAATTCCAGTAATCAAGATTAAAAAACCAACTTATTTAGTTCAAATGAAAATGTATTGCAACAAGTCGAAATAAAAAAATGAACTAAATGTATTTTACATAGTTGAGATCATGAGTCAATTGAAGCTAGACCACCATGCCGGCTCAGTGGTTTATCGGTTAAGAGCTCGCGCACGAGACTGTCGGTCATGTGATCGAATCTCGCGAGTCGGGATCGTGAGTGCGCCCAGGTTTTCCCTGGTGGTCTAGCTTCAGTTGACTCATGATCTCAACTATATAAAATTACTAAAATTTTCACAAAATCTCCTTTTGATAAATCGATTATCCAATAATTTTCAAGTGATGCTTAAAATTTCTGTCATTCTGTGATTAATCAAGAAACTGATATTACTTGTTACATGAAAGAAGGTAAAAATTATAGATGAACAGATAGATATGAAAGATGAATTGAGACTAGCTCTGAATAAATGAATTCACAAGACAATGTAAGCTAGATCACCATTAAAAATTTGGAAGCACTGGACCATGACCAGTGGAGTCCGATCCGTGTAGGGTAGAACAGTTATCTACTTCAGGCAATGGATGAATAGTTGCACAAGACCATGGATTAATGGAAGTAAGACATTAACATCATTACATGATGGCTCAGCGGTCCATAGGTTAAGCGTCCCCAAGAGAGATCGAAGGTCCTGGGTTTGAATCTCACTTGCAGGATCGTGGATCAGCACTGCTGAAAAGTTTCATACTATGATAAAACAGCCGTCCAGTGATTACACTTCCTCAATAGTCGTCTACTTTACATTTAACCCCCCTTTCTAATAATTTCTCTGAATAATAAATCCCCACAAGACCCCTTCTGATAATTAATATAATCATATGCTCACTAGTGACTGACTTCGAGAACTACATCCAGGAGTTCTAGTGAGAAGCAGTGACCAGTGGAGTTCAAACCACGTCTGTTGTGAGATAGGAACTCACTGAAGACAATTGGTGAACGGTTGCTCAACTTCGTGGATTGGTTGAAGTTAGACATTAACACCATTAGATGCCGGCCAGTTCGATGGTCTATCGGTTGAATGCTCTGGCGCGAAACTTGTAGGTCCTGAGTTCAAATCTCGTGAGGTGAGGTCGTGGATGTGCACTGCCACTGAGGAGTCCCATAATAGAACGAAACGGTCGTCAAGCAGTGCTTCCAGGTTTTCCATGGTAATCTAGCTTCAATTGACTCACGCTTTCAACTATGAAAATACTAAATCTCCACAAAACCCCTTCTGATAATTAATTTACATCTATTTTGTACTGTTAGAGGTATGAGGGCTGTTATCACTTCCAGGTTACTCACATTGTGTAAGGGTTCTTCTAGAGGTACCTGCAAAGGAATTTGGATTAGAGTTGATTATATTAGGCTGAGAGAGTATCCTCCGTGCTCAAGAGAAAACTGCTTGATGCTGTCACACGACTTTTTTGTATTAGCTCCGTTCTTGTTGAGACCTTACCACTGACGTCGGATGTCCATGGGATACGGCTAGATATGGATACTCAGTGGCCGAGTGGATAACGCGATGACGTTTGAAGCGAAAGGTACTGGGCTCGAGTCCCAGAGTGAACACCAACTCTGAGATGTGGCAGGTACATCCAGCTGACGAATTCCAAATAGGACGAAACGCGCGATCTGGATTCCACTGCTAGCCACTATACATCTCTGCTTACCTTGCTTGTGAATTAAGGTATATCGAGGTAATACGCACGGTATGCACATATTTCAATTAGAGACTGTGTCCTAAACACATAGATGGGAAGATCCAAACAAACAATACTAAGTAAATTCAAACTTCACCCCATCGCACAAGCAAGCGGCTATCAGGACTCAGTGGCCGAGTGGATAACGCGATGGCGTTTGGAGCGGGGGCACTGGGTTCGAGTTCCGGAGTGGACATCAACTCTGAGATGCGGGTACATCCAGCTGACGAGTCCCAAATAGGGCGAAGCGGGGTGCGTCCTGGATTCCACTGCTAGCCACTATCCATCTCTGAAAACACTTTATTGTTTTTAAATAAGTAGTTATAATTATATGTATCATATTTTATTTTCAATTTAGGTCAAAGTCCTCATGTAACCATGAGAACTATTGATGTTCAAGCAAAAAAAATTTTAATGAAACCCTTTTTTTCTCTCTCTCTCCTTAAAATATCATGTGAAAATAATATAATGTAACACCCCCCGTCACCACCACCACCAACAACACCCCTATCATCACCCCTACATCCACTCCCACACCTTACCCCCTACGCATATTCAATCGAATCTGTATGTATATATATATAAAGTTAGACTAAGAATTAAATCATAAAGATATTTGGTATACTTTAGTGTTATACAATGTCAGTTATGTGCAAATCGTTCTTATTCTCATTATTCATTTTATCAATATTCATTACAAAGATGGGTATGTTATCAATCCGTTATTGTATAATAGAAATGATAAATTTTCTGTCATTTTATTGTTATGATTGTTGTTATGCCCAGTCGATTGAAGCTAGACCGTGATGGAAAACCTGGAAACACTGGACGGCCGTTTCATCCTAATATGGAACTCCTCGGCAGTGCGCATCTAAGATCCCGCTTCACGGGATCCGAACCCAGGACCTATCAGTCTCGCACGCAAGCGCTTAACCTCTGTTGTGAGATATCGACTCACTGTAGACAATGGTGTACGGTTTCTCAGTTTCGTGGATTGATTGAAGTTAGACGTTAACACCGTTGGACGCCGTCTCAGTTGTCTATAGGTTAGGCGCAAGCGCTCGCACGCGAGGTGTTATCGTGGGTGCGCACTGCTGAGAAGTCCCACAATAGGACGAAATGGCTGTCCAATGCTTCCAGGTTTTCGATGGTGGTCTAGCTTCAATTGACTCATGATTTCAACTGTGAAAACACTAAATTCTCCACAAAACCCCCTCTGATCTACATTCATAATACATCATCTTTCATCTGTATGATAAATCTCTATTTACATTCTTAATCTCTTCTTAATCTTCTGCTATCAATGGTTAGAGACTCTAGGTGACATGACTCAGAATCAATCACAATGGCGTTGGTGTATACACTCTTTATCTTTCCTTAAACCTTAAGATTAAAATTGCTTCATATCTGTCTTTCTTCCTATACTATATCCTTATATACAATCTTTCTTTTATATATTACCACCACTAAATTGACTAATTCTATAAATCCGGTGTTCATCTTGTTGTGCTAATGAGTGAGGTATGACAACTTGGACCGATGCATAAATGTACCTGATCCTACGTTGTAGCTGACTGACCGACTGATTATCCATTTTACTTCTGATTAGTGTTACATACTACTTATATCTGTTTATATAAGTAGCATAATTCATCATTTTATGTTTATTCTATTATTCTTTAGAATTTTCAGGTTCAGGATGTAAACAAAAAGGTGAAAGTTGTGCAAAAACTATATTTGATCGATGTTGCGGTGAACTTGTATGTGAACTTGATGCACCATTCAGTGGAAAATGTGTAGAGTGTTTAAGTTTCAAGTCATTCTGTATGTCAAATAAAGAATGTTGTAGTAAAAAATGTCATCTTTCTACCTGTAAACTATAGTATAACTAAACTTAAATTTATACATTCCCCATTTTAATCTGTTTGAAGTGATGAGGAGATGTGTGGTGTTTTTTCTTTGTTTTTTTTCTTTTTTTTTTGAAGTCAAAGAAGTATTCACTTCTATTCCGTTGTTATTCTAAAAGGGGTCTGTTGTCAACATCTTTTCTGAATATTTAAAATTATACTCTAATTCTCATAACATTTTGTTTGTTACTCTCTTTATCAGAAGGGGTGGGGGTTGTGGAGATTATAGTAATTCTATATAGTTGATGTTATATCTAGAACTTTGATTCTTACAATGCCGCCTACTAGTAGACTACTTGAACGTTAGAACCCGCAACATCGCAATAGAGAAAACAGAAGACTAGTAATTAGGAACTTTTATTCCCCAAAACAGTGTAGTACAGAAATCTCATGTATTTATAGTTTTTTTTGACTGAGAGTAAATCATCATTTCGAACAACCAATAGGCACATAGGGGGTCATTCTTATCCATCCAATGGGGAAGCTACACGTCGACATTTTAGAATATTCCCCTAGCAGTGATTGGATGGAATGTTTTCGGCTCTTTCTGGCCTTCTTGAGGCTTCCTAGAGTTTACCAACGAGCCATCCTTACAATTGAGATCATGAGTTAATCATGAGTTCAACTGGGTCTATTGAAAGATATCAACTCACTGAAGACATTGGTAAATGGTTGTATTCCTCTCTTTGATCTTAGAAGCATAAAATAAGAGTATCATTTCTGAAGTGTTATTCAGAACAGGTCTTACAAAAGGTTGTTTCCTATATAAGTGGCTCGATTAGAGTCTGAACTTGTTCTAAACACATAAGTTTAAATAGTTGAGATCATGAATCAATTGAAGCTTGACCACCATAGAAAACTCATCACCCAGATACCTTTTATTGATGATCATTGACATCAGAAGACTCCACATTTAGTCAACGTCTTCTAGCAGTTCATACAGAGATGAACAGTAGTTCGTTACTATTATTAAATGTGAGTTTTAAACAGTAAACATCGGTAAGGTATCATATAAATATATATGAATGCAAGGATTGGAAAAGTAAGGACAGCATTCCTATAATCGAATAACATATGGGACTTAAAACAACTGTCAATCAACATCAAAATCACAATCTTCACTATGAACGTGAAGATAGTTCTACTATATGGAGCTCCAACGTGGAGAACTACCGTAACTATGATCAGAATGGTACAATTATTTATAAATAATTATCTCCGTAAGATACTGAATGTCCGTTGACTGGATATCATCAATAACAGCCTACTACGAGAGAGAACAAACCAACTTCCAATAGAAGAGGAATTTAGGAAAAGATGTTGCAAAAGGATAAGAATTACATTGTGGAAATCATCAAACTAGATCAAGAGGAAAGCAATAACTTGCAATCCTCAAAGGAAACACAAAGAACACTGTTATATCCTAGTGAAGATTAAATTACGGATAAATTCCGAGGACTATTAATAGACTAATATTATATGTATATTCTTATTGTATAACTACTCAGTAACTAGATTATGTACATCTATATTCCTCCTTATAATAAGCTTCATTTTGACCTATAGATTATTATTATACGACTTACTGTTCTTAAGTTATGTTCAATTTATTGATTACAGTGTCCCACTTTCACAGCCACATTTTGGCTTGATCTTGTATGAATGTTATTTTCTATTTTGTGATGTAATGTGATATGGTTCGGTTGTATATAAACCAGACATGTTTACAATCAGTAATTTGTATAGTATAATCTGGTAGTAATGTTATGGACTCAACTGGTAGGGCTAGGCGAACAAAGTACCAATGAAGACGCTAGGCTGCTCATACCGGTAGAATTTCATTGGTTCGGCATAGTATTAAGGTGGAGAAATTCCAACACTTCACTATCATTCGTAGTTTGTGCTGATTATGTCGTTCAGAAGAACAATGAAAGCTCCACGACCAAACCATTCAGTTCAGAGAACAAAACTCCATCAAAAGCAGGAATAAGATTGTATAACTCGTATTTCGATTGACGAATAAATCACGTGATAATTAGTCGTCGTTAGAGACACAGCAAACAAATTGTGTCGTTAATTGGAAGCAAATATGAAAAGAATAAATATCAACTGGAAACAACTTGAAAGGATTATCCATGCTAAAGATGAATTAAAACTTCTGGTGGTTGAACTGTGTTCCTCGATGAGTGTGGGGGGGGAGGATAACAGGCGTAAGGAAATACATCTGATTACCTTATTTTCTATTTCTTATACTTATTTATCGTTTATTATTATTTCATTAGAACAGTTATCATCACTGGTTGTTAGCTATTATCACAGCATTCATTGAATCATTTCTTATGTTCCTACATCTTGGAATAATTGGAACATTCAGACTTATTGTTAACTAGAATTTCACTGTATAATAAATTAGTAGATCACCGTAATTTTCTATTTCTGTATTTTCTTTATTGTAAGCTTTTTTATTATTACTTCCTAATGGGAATTTTTCAACGAAATTATCTGAATAGCCGTTATTTCGTAATATTTTCTTCAGTGTATCTATTTCTCTATCTACACTGTCTTCAGAACACAATAGTTTGGCACAAACACAAGCAACTGGCTATCAGGACTCAGTGGCCGAGTGAACTGGGTTCGAGTCCCAGAGTGGACATCAACTCTGAGATGCAGGTACATCCAGCTGACGAGTCCCAAATAGGACGAAACACGCCTCCTGCATTCCACTGCTAGCCACTATCCATCTCTGCTTACCATAATAGTTTGATTTTGTGGATGAGATATTTAACCAAATTTATTTTGTATTGAAGTGGTGTAAAGCTATTGTAATAAGTATACTGACCAGTCCATATATTCTCTTTAAATATACTTCGTTTAATAGAATCATCTATCCTTTTAAGAAGTAAAACATCAAGGAAAGCTACACTATTGTCGTTTTCCTTTTCGCTAGTGAATTTAATAGCTGGGTGAACGTTGTTGGAAAAGTCCATCATCACTTGTTTGTCAATATTTACGTCATTCACTATTAGTGTGCCATCTATGTATCGGCAGTAATAATCTAGCTCATTTAAGATGTCTTTTAACGATCCATTTTCTACTTTGACAAGAGAAACGTTAGCAAGGATTGGACCTTGGGGTTATCCCATTGCTATCCCACCTATTTGTTTGTAAAATTCATTGTTAAACATTAACTAGATATTCATAGTAAATTTTAACAGAAGTTCCGTCATGTTATTTCCTGGAATCGGTATCTCTATTTTCTTTTGTAGGAATAATCAAATAAATCAAATATACTGTTAAGTCTATCAAAGAGTCCAAATCATCCATTTGAGATACGTGCAAAATCGAAGTTCAAAAAACAATGATTTGTCTAAAATAGAGTTTCTTTATTGAATATTATACAAAAACTAGTTACAAACCTCAACTTCTGAGGTACCTTTGGTGTTTACAGCGTCTTTTTGTTTGAAACCAAAGAGCTCCGATAGTGCAAAATGACATCCGTTGTCTGTCTCTAAACTTGATAAAGGTTTATCGACAAGCAATATGAAAACTTGTGAGTTTAAACAAGGATTAAACGATTTCACAAACTTGCGAGTCACTATTACAATGATTGAGTTTAAGCAATTATAATGATAAATACAATAAGTGTTACGAGTATTTGTCAATATTTTAGAATATTACGCGACAAACTCGAGTTACGACATAAGCGTAGAAATTGCTAGGGATACAATCATTTACTGAATATAAATAAGTAAAGTATAAAACAATACGCAAAAGCGTTGAAGGGAAGCGAATAAAAACAGGAACAAAAAACAGATTTAACACTATCCTAACTTCCCCTGGTGTGGTATCCAGGCTCTATAGAACTATGAGAGAATTGCCGAAAGCTTTTCAGAGTATAATCGCACATTGTGTTAATCACATTGGAGAATAACGGTTTACTCATCAATGCTAGATTGGCTAAATTATTATCAGATTACGCTGTCATTTGTTGGATTCATAGACTCAATTTGATAATATTCATTGTATTTTTAAGTAATTTCACTTGCGTATTGGTTGACTAATACACATAATTATTAGAAAGAGGGTTTTGTGGACGTTCGAGTAATTTAATAGTTGAATTCATGAATTGGTTTAAGCTAGACCATAATTCAAAACCTGGAAGTAAAGGACTGCCGTTTCGTCCTAGTATCGAACTCCTCAATAGTGTGCATCCATGATCCTACACGCGTGATTCAAAATAAGGACTTTCGATCACTCTTGGAAACGCCTATTCTGTAGACCACTGAGCCAACATTCAACGGTGTTTATGTCTGACTTCAACCAACCCACGGAATTGCACCACCGTCTACCATTGTTTTCAGTGAGTTACTGCGTCACAACAGATGCGGTTGAATTCCACTGGTCACGGTTTCTCACTACAACTCCAGGAAATACCTCTTGAAGTCAGTCACTAGTGAGAACATGATGATTGTTACTATCAGAAAAGGGCTTTTATGGAGATTGTAGCAATTTAATAGTTGAATTCATGATACACCTAAGACAAATATAAAATATTCCATAATCTAGGGTTTAAATGAAATAAATACAGTGAAGAAATGAAGTGAATACTTAAATCACATAATCTAACTTATCCATTTCATCTTCACAGAAGATGATGAATGCTTCATTGAAATATTTCTGTTGTAATACTCAAATTCTCAAGCCTATTTCTTTCAAACAATCTACTATAAGACATCAATTAGTCTAAGCATGATTTTATTATTATATCACCTTTTAATTTGTAAATATCATTTTATAGTTGAAATCATGTGTTGATTGAAGCTGAACCACCATGGAAAACCTGGAATCACTTGACGACCGTTCAGTCTTAATATGGTTGCTCAACTTCATGGATTGATTGAAGTTAGACATTAACACCATTGGATGCCGTATCTCAGTGGTCTAGAGGTTAAGTGCTCTGGCGCGAGACTGGTGGGTCCTGGGTTCATATCTCGCCAGGGGAGATCGTGAATGCGCACTGCTAAGGAGTCCCATATTAGGACCAAACGGCTGTCAAGTGCTTCCAGGTTTCTCTTGGTGATCTAGCTTCAATAGATTCATACTTTCAACTATGAAAATATATGTTTGTTTTACTACCCTTCGACTCTTTTGCATATTATTTTATACTACTTATTAATATTCAGTAGATGAATGTATTCCTAACAATTTCTAAGCCTACGTCGTAACTCAAGTTTGTCGTGTAATATCCTAAAATATTTACATATGCTCATAACACTTATTGTATTTATCATTATAATTGCTTAAACTCAATCATTGTATTAGTTACTCGCAAGTTTGTGAAATCGTTTAATCCTTGTTTAAACGCACCAGTTTTCATACTGCTCACCCTTAGTTCAATGTTTGCTTGTAGGTAAACCGTTATCAAGTTTAGACACAGACAACGGTTATAATTTTACACTATTGTAGACTTTTTATTTCGAACAAAAAAACACAGTAAACGTCAAATGTACCTCAGAAGTTGAGGTTTGTAACTAATTGTTGTATATTATTCAATAAACAAACGCTATTTTAGACAAATCATTGTTTTGTGAACTTCCATTTTGTGCGTATCTCAATTGTGTGATTCGAGTGCTTCGTTATACTTTACAAGTAGACAGTTACTAAGTTGTGTTTATTGAATCTCAAATTCCGTAAGTTAAGCAGTCACATCCCTGGAGAATAAATTCAGTAGACAAAATATCTACAAAAGTGGCTCACCCTGTTAGACAGGATGATGGCCTTTACAAATCGGGTGACCAAAATATACACCATGGAACATCTTGATTTCTCATAAACATAATCGTATTCAGACGTATGACAAAACGAATAACATAGCTCTAGGAAAGCAGGTCTTTTGCATCTGTACTTTTCCTTTCAGTAGACAGGTGGGAATTCCCCTCAAAGCAGATGGAACCGGTGTATAAGATATCTTCCATGATTTGTCAAATACTTTCCATCCAGTATCTAACCCTTTCGTCGTAGTGAAAGTTGCACTTATATGTTATCAAGTTTAGACACAGACAACGGATGTCATTTTGCACTATCGGAGCTCTTTGGTTTCAAACAAAAAGACGCTGTAAACTCCATAGACGCCTCAGAAGTTGAGGTTTGTAACTAGTTTTTGTATAATATTCAATAAAGAAACTCTATTTTAGACAAATCATTGTTTTTTGAACTTCGATTTTGCACGTATCTCAAATGGATGATTTGGACTCTTTGATACACTTAACAGTGTATTTGATTTATTCGATTATTCCTACAAAAGAAAATAGAGATACCGATTCCAGGAAATAACATGACGGAACTTCTGTTAAAATTTACTATGAATATCTAGTTAATGTTTAACAATGAATTTTACAGACAAATAGGTGGGATAGCAATGGGATAACCCCAAGGTCCAATCCTTGCTAACGTTTCTCTTGTCAAAGTAGAAAATGGATCGTTAAAAGACATCTTAAATGAGCTAGATTATTACTGCCGATACATAGATGACACACTAATAGTGGGTGACGAAAATATTGACAAACAAGAGATGGTGGACTTTTCCAACAACGTTCACCCAGCTATTAAATTCACTAGCGAAAAGGAAAACGACAATAGTGTAGCTTTCCTTGATGTTTTACTTCTTAAAAGGATAGATGATTCTATTAAACGAAGTATATTTAAAGAGAATATATGGACTGGTCAGTATACTTATTACAATAGCTTTACACCACTTCAATACAAAATAAATTTGGTTAAATATCTCATCCACAAAATCAAACTATTATGGTAAGCAGAGATGGATAGTGGCTAGCAGTGGAATGCAGGACGCGTGTTTCGTCCTATTTGGGACTCGTCAGCTGGATGTACCTGCATCTCAGAGTTGATGTCCACTCTGGGACTCGAACCCAGTTCACTCGGCCACTGAGTCCTGATAGCCAGTTGCTTGTGTTTGTGCCAAACTATTATGTTCTGAAGACAGTGTAGATAGAGAAATAGATACACTGAAGAAAATATTACGAAATAACGGCTATTCAGATAATTTCGTTAAAAAATTCCCATTAGGAAGTAATAATAAAAAAGCTTACAATAAAGAAAATACAGGAATAGAAAATTACGGTGATCTACTAATTCATTATACAGTGAAATTCTAGATAACAATAAGTCTGAATGTTCCAATTACTCCAAGATGTAGGAACATAAGAAATGATTCAATGAATGCTGTGATAATAG
>NW_017386274.1:16384-25228 GCF_000237925.1 Schistosoma mansoni
GATGATGATGATGATGATGATGAGCGCGAGCGCATAACCACTAGACCACTGAGCCGACACCCAACGGTGTTAATATCTAATTTCAATCAATCCACGAAATTGAGCAACCATTCATCAATGTCTTCAGTGAGTTTATATCGCCCAACAGACCTGGTTGAACTGCACTGGTTACTACTTATCTGTTATGCCCCGATAACAATGATGAATTGTAACTTTGGGATCCATTTATGGACCAATATTATGCATATATATTTTATCGAATGATCGTTAAATAATTAAACTACTCATATTCATATTCCTTTCATTGTGAGATTTATTTTGACCCTTGTACTATCATTGTATGATTTACCATTCCTGAGTTATACCTAGTCTATCAATTACTGCTCCCACTATTCACAGCCACATTTGGCTAAATCCAGTACAAATGTTATTTTCTATTTTATTAGTACGATGTGGTCAGTCTGTTTGGTATATAAACTCAATATGTTTGAAATACAATGATTCATACCACAGAGGATGTTCTCTACTTAACTGGCTGGGCTAGGCAGAAGCAGGACAGATACGTACTTTAGACTGCTCGTACGGTTTTCGTGTCACTGTTCCAATCGATAATTTGCTGCTCTCTGATTGGCGGTTTTATCAAGTTCATACATTAAATGGGCATCCACTCGGCTACAAGATATAAGATTATCACTGGAACTGATAGGTCCTGGGTTCGAATCTCGTGAGGCGGGATCGTGGATGCACACTGCCACTGAGGAGTCACACAATAAGACGAAACGGCCGTCCAGTGCTTCCAGATTTTCCATGGTGGTCTAGCTTCAATTTACTCATGATCTCAACCATATAAAATTACTAAAATCTCCACAAAACCCCCTTCTGAAAATAGTATTGTATTTGTCAAGAAAATTTAATGATTCCAAACCAACTAACTGATTAAAAGATGTAACTTGTTTATTTCACATACATCATTATTCTGACAGAAATTAATCTGGAATATTGTAACGTTACAATTATGTATTTGATGATTCTTATTTTAGATGTACATCGATGATTCAGAAACAACTTCAACCTTGTACATTTATTTTTACTTCATATAAAAACAAATTTACACCTAATATCAACTAGTAATAACTCAATCTTACACATACACACAATTCATTTATTTGTTTTCACCTTGTGAACTCTGCAAATGATCTGCATATGACTGACTTACGTTATCGTACTTACTACAATCAGAATCTCGACTGTTGGTGCTACCTTGATGTGGTGGTCGGGATTGCCTATCGTGATGAACCAATCGTGCTATACTGACTGGAACAATCGTCCCTCAAGGTCCTATCATGCCAGACAGGTCGGTTGAAGAGCGGTAAGACTAAAAGTAGCAAACCCAAGGCCCGAATGCGAAGTCGTATTGCCGACTGTACAGAGGTGTGACGGCAGTAAGGTGTTTCCTTCAGACAACCAGCATGACAGCGATGCTGCCTTACAACAAGTAGGAGTGAGGTTAGAAAACGTCGACCCTAAAAATGCACACCTCGCCTTATCCCATGGATTTCCGTCTCCGGCGGTAAGGTCCTTTGAAGAACGGAGCTAACACATTGAAAATCCTCCACAAATATGCCGTGTGTGACCGGCCTCAAGCAGTTGTTGTTTGGGATCTGCAGTCACGCTCCCAGGTCCTTAAGGCCAACACTAATCCAATTTCCTTTTCAGGTCCCTTAAGAAATACCCTTCCACGGTGTGGGCAGCCAGGAAGTGATATCAGCCCTAATACCCGTAATCACACATGAGACCAAGTTGGTCGCATTCAAATCCTTCCTCTGACTGACAATCAACATCTAAATATGATTGCATTAGCATAGTATAGATTTGATTGTTAAACGCTGTATACTTCTTTGGTAATTTTGATTTCGATTGTTACCCTGAAGAAGTTTAGACAAGTTTGCTGGACGAGACGTTGGAATTATTTAAATTTGAAATATAATTTTCATATACAATAATAGTTACAGTAATACAACTCTGTAGTCATCTGCAGCGGTTCAATAACTATTAAACAAGTTTAACGAATCAATGTTCGAAAAACAAAAGCTTAAGCATATACACTAGCATAACAATAATATTTCGAAATAAGCCCTAATAAACATATACTTGAACAAACTAATCAAAATATCTGCTACGGATTACTTAACCTGAACAGTGAGAGGACATTTAATTAGTATTGTTTGTTTGAATCTTCCCATCGATGTGTTAGGACTGCAACTGGTCAGTCTCTAATTGGCATATATGCATACTGTGCGTATTGCCTCGATATAGCCTTAATTCACAAGCATAGTAAGCAAAGATGGATAGTGGCTAGAAGTGGAATCCAGTTTGACGCGCGACACTTCGTCCTATTTGGGATTCGTCAGCTGGATGTACCTGCATCTCAGAGTTTGATGTTCACTCTGGGAATCGAACCCAGTACCTTTCGCTTTAAACGCCATCGCGTTATCCACTCGGCTACTGAGTCCTGATAGCCACATACTTGTGTAATGGGGTGAGAGGATATATGTGCTATATTTCAAGAATCACAGAATTAGGTGAAAATCGCTTTGATGCACGACTAGTGGAAACTTCTATATTAAGTTATCAGTTGCGTACTGTTGACATCGATCAAGAAACCAATCTATCCATAATAATAATATTTAAGAATTCGATATCAAAAAGAAATACATATGTATTGAAAAGAAAGTTGAAACAACAATAGAGATTGTAAACAGATAAAAAGTTTATTGATATTTTCTACGTGCTTTTGCAGCAATTTTCTTATACTTATCATAAACCCATGATAAAGGTAGTGAAGTTAATACGTAACTTTGTAGTGCATGAGCAAAACAACCTGTTGTGAATTCTTCCACACCTAACATATTTAATGCACTTTTAGCATAATCACGAGGTGATGGTATAAAGAATGATGTCTTGCTTGCACGTGACATTGCTGTTGCAACAAAAAGTGGACAAACTGTTTGAATAATCACTTTATTACCGGGAGGATTGAGTTCCGCCGCAATTGATTTTGAAAAATGATGAATAAAAGCTTTCGTTGAACCATATAATGAATTACAGGGTGATGGTAAACAACCTAAAAATGAACCAATATTTATAATAGCTGAATTATTCTTCTTTTGTTTTAGCAATTTCGGTAAGACTAAATAGGTCATTGTTGCTACTGATTGAGTATTGCAAGCGATTAAATCTTGAATAAAATTAATATTCATAAATTTAGCATCTGCATAATTTTCAAAATATGGATAACTCATGCCAACATTATTCACAAGGCAAGCAATAGATGATAGTTCAGCTATTTCTTTTCCAATTGACTCATAAATATTATTCTAAAATAAAAAAGGAAACAAGAGATTAGTTTCAATAGTAATATAAAGGCAAGACAAATTCTAACCAAAAATGAATTATGGTAATACAAACCAACAGAACAAGGTATCAGGTCAGTCATATTTGATGAAATACGGAAGTATTCACATAGACTGAACCAGACCTTAAAATTAAAAGCACATACGTGGGCAGAAAACAATGTACCATTATTTCTAAACGCTTGTAAGACTGCATCTTACAGATGAAAGTGTTTTTACGGGTAAAACTTTTCCGAATTCATAACATTTGTCCACCAAGTGCAAATGCACAGTCAAGTTAGTATGAGAAGGTTCAAACAAACAATACTAAATGAATTTAAAACTTCACCTCATCGCACAAGCAAGTGGCTATCAGGACTCAGTGGCCAAGTGGATAACGCGATGGCGTTTGAATCCAACGGTACTGGGTTCGAGTCCCAGAGTGAACATCAACTCTGAGATGCAGGTACATCCAGCTGATGAGTCCCAAATAGGACGAAGCGGGGCGCATCCTGGATTCCACTGCTGGCCACTATCCATCTCTGCTTACCAAGTTAGTATTTGTTTGAATAAAATAAGAATTAATCTCAATGGAGATAATATTATGGATTATATTACAAACCAATCTTGGGTAGACAATCCCTGAAAACTAGGAAGCATTGGACATCCGTTTCGTCCTATCCAAAGACGCCGCAGAAGTGCGCATTCACAATCCCATAAGAAATTGAAACCAAAACCTTCAAGTTTTACAGTCAAAATTTAGTCTAATGAGTCGTTGCCTAACGGTTTACATGTCTAGCTTCAATCAATTAATGATACTGCACAACCATCTTTTAATGCCTAACGACTGATTCACGCCGGATAGTTTTCACTAGTCGTCTAAGATCATGATTAAAACTATAAATTTAAACGATACACACAATACTCCCATACTGATAGATAATATTTGATTAATTATATCATCAATGAATAATAATAATTACCTAAACATTTTACAACAACAACAACTTACTTGTGTGAAATCAGCAACAACAATACGCGTTTTCACATGATAAAACGATTCGATTTTGTCGGCTACATTTTTTAATTTTTCCAAATTTCTGCTTATTAACATAATATTTAAACCATCATTAGCTAATTCCTCTGCATATGCTTTGCCTATTCCATCAGTGGCACCAGTCACAATTGCCCATTCACCGGAATATTTTAAGTTTTTCCGTTTTGAAAATAATATTCTTCCAATTGAGTAGTTGTAACATATTTTGATTAGACGATAAAAATAAATTCCGAATAATAAAATTCCTAAAGTTTGTAGGTTGATGAATGAGACAGAATGCCACAATACGCTGAACAGTGCTTCAACCATATTTCAACTATATTAAGAGAAAATTTGTATGTGTATTAATACTTATTACACAAAATTCTAAAGTTCCACTTATTTTCTAAGATCTAATTAGATAGAATAATTTAAGTAAGTTGTTCAAAACCACAGTACTATAATTCAGAGTAAACTTTACACCCACGCTGACAGTAAGCCTTTAGAAATAATACTTAAATTCTTCAGTTACTTAAATAAATACAACCAATCAAAAACAAGAGCATTTATCGACTATATGCTTTGCCCCCCAAATGCCCTGGTACGGCCGAGAGTGGGGAGAGTCTACTCTCCTTCTCGAAATGCTCTCACATGGCCAGCGAATATATAGCCTCTGCCAGGGAAGTCCTACTCACTGCCTTCTCGTGGCGGGGGTGTTGTTTACGAAATTGAGAGGACAAAAAGCGAATGTCCGGAGCTTTAACTGGGTTGGTGGACACGGCGAGTCCACCTAGGGTAGTTGGAAAACCCTGATTCCAAACCAATGGTGCACATGGGCTCCAGTATCCTGATGGAACGAATGGCGGACGAACCTGTCATTGGTCAACGGCTACCATGGGACTGCATCTCCTCACGATGCTCCACTGCCTTGTGGATCAGACCTTTTGGTCAAAGGCTCGGGGTGTGGCCCCCTAAGAAAACCACCTGCTTCGGTTTGGGCACCCGGGCAGTATCACAGCCCACACACACACAAATAGTGTGGCGCATATGTACCTGGTGCCCTTTTGTACCAATATATATGTGTTTAAATAAATAAATGAAGAACAACTACTTTTAACGTCTAATCATATGTTTGAACATTAGAAGTCGGATTAACTGTTTGGATTGATAAATAATGATCAAAGCCAGACAAAACCAATGATCCTTAACTCACTCGGTCTAGAACAATAAAAGGTGAATTGAACAATATGTAAAATGCTTTCGTTTTCAGTCTTTTTCATAGTGAATATTAAAAAATTAGACAAAATAGTGTTAGCTATTATAGAATTATAATGATTTAATTCACTCAAATAATACTTATAAAGACAAAAGCTTGATAACTGTAGGGATTGAGACAGCATACATAAAAGTGTCCTCAACAAGTTTGAATACAACACGTAGAGAACGACAATGCAGTGCATAAACACATGTTGCTTTACCGCGCATTACCTGAAAAAACAATACTAGAGTGATGGGACCAAGTATCAAATTAGTCGATCATAAACAACGTAAGAGTTGACATGAATCTGTACCGCGGCAGACCTCATGCCAACACAGAGAAAACAAACAAGCTTAAATGATGTAACCAACATGGGAAACCTCACAAGGAAAAGACACCACGGGCTACTTAGAAAGCAGAGAGTCATTAACACCACATTTGTCCGTGATTGTCGTGCTGGAGAGACCTTGTATGAACACAACAGAAACCGAGTTGCAGTTATATTTCATTGTAGCGGCTTTGATGTAAGAACATCTGTCAGTTCCAATTTATCCAGTAGCTCCGTTACGAGCTTGTAAAAATTGATTAGATTCTTTGCACCTGCTTCTTTTTGTTTCGGTAAAGCTCCACGTACTTGCTAATATCCTATGGGTGGTAGTATAGCTACTCGACTGCGCTAATTCTAGTCAGTTTGGTAGTTAATTGTGGATTTGTATATTATGTAGTTTGACTGAGTACGTTTGTCTCAGAGTAGTAGAGTTTATGGACACCAGCAGCTTTCACATTATCATGAAGGAAGTTGATTGGTCGCAATATGAAAAATAACATAGTACGAGTACTAAAAAAGACGATTGGTTTGAGAATAGGTTAACTAGTCGGCGATTCAATGTTAAAAAGGCGTGACGGAAAGAATCCCAGGGTGTAGTGGTAAATAAATCCTCAAAACCAATAGCTCTGTAGGTTTTCGACATTTGATGCTGACCACACTAGTTTTAATGGACTCACCTGGCTGAGGGCGCCCGGTCATGCATCCGCACCAGAACACGAGTACAGAACGCCGTGCTCAACATCCCTTGTAATCACTACCCAGCCTAGATAAGTCGATTCGAGATATATTGATAGTCTATCAAATATACTTTTGAACCCCCTCAATTCTGACTTTCAATTTCACTAGATCAGTACGATTCATAATAGAAGGTGTTACTGGTTAAAGCGATATCAAACTCCAAATACCTGAGGCATCTTCAGGGGAAACTTAAGTGATAATGAGAGATAAGTAGTTACTGATATATATTAATGGTAAGTGTGGTGTACTATAATACGTGCAACATTTCAGACCCTTCTGTCAATTGTTCAAAAATATGTGCAGCTGAGGAGCAGTCTACATTGTCGATTAAACGGCATACAGCTGCCTATGCAAATTGAGGTGGGGGGACTTGAAACACTTGACTAAGATGCGAACTTGTTGATTTTTTCAGGAGCCGGAAATTTTGTGAAAATACAACAAGACCTCAGGATTCGCACTGGTCAAGGATTTCTCCTCAAAATTTACCCACATGTTTACGAAATTCTCACTGGCTATGGGGGACTAAGACCTCCAGGGTTCTATATATAGCCAAATAGGAAGGTTGCTAGACATTAAGAGGCGGAGAATCTGGAAAGAGGGTTATTAAATAATGTTTATAATCGACCATAGAAAAGGAAACACTTAGGATTATACGTTACATTACATCGGTAATTCCCTAGGTTTTGATATGTGCGCCGTGACCCTGAAGCAACATGTGTGTATCTGATTTGCTCATACTTATGTTCAGTATTTACAAAAAGGTATATTTGCAGATCTTTCTGAACGACTGATGTCATTTATGACAACTTTAGGACTCTACATATGTTCACATTCAAAGTAAATTTCTGGTGAAAATGGAAACAGATATATTTATTACAGTAGCTGTAAATAATTCCCCAAAATCAATAGCTTTGTAAGTCTTTAACATTGGATGCTGACCACATTAGTTTCAAGGACTCGTTCAGCTGAAGGCGCTCTGTCATGCATTTGTACCAGATCACGTTACAGAACGGCTTGGGAAACATCTCCTACGACCATTAGCCAGATTAGATCGGTCACATCTCGATATACTGATAACCCATCAAATATATCTTCCAACCTCCTCGCTTCTGACTTCTAATCTTAACTGGGTGGGCGCGATTCGATTGTAGAAAGTGTTACTTGTAAAGATTTGTCAAACTACAACACTGGTGGTATCTTCATTACAATTCTTAGATAAACAGTTGCAATGGTACCCTCAGAAATAATGAGATGTTTAAGAAGCTGGGTTGGTAATTACTTTACTGACTATGAATCCTGGACAGTTTTCACTTAAGTCATCATCTGGCAAGTGCTGTCATCGAGGGTCCAGTAGGTGAACAGCGTTTTCTAGTTTCAGATCCAGATTTCAGATTTGTGTCATAAGGGCATAAGGCCTAAGGCCTATGTTATTCCTCTTGTAGTATGTTTCCGTAGATGTCTAGTCTTCAACACCAACTGATTCACCATCATTCCCTAACACCCTGTGTGTAACCTCACTACCATCCGGTGATCTCAGGAGATGCGAGCAATGCTTCTAAGGCATCTGTGGTCAAATACTAGTAACTTGCGAGTATCTTCTACCATTATTAGCCACGATTCGCACCCATAAAGTCGAACAGAGTGAACTTCCGCGTGTTACACTCGTTCCTTAATTGATAGACGGATATCTCGCCTTCACTATAGGTAACGTAAGTTGACAAGAGCCGAACGAGTTTTCTGAATCCGTACAGAGATTTCGTAAAACACCAACATATTAGGCCAGATCAAACTTCTAAGATAGGTGAAGTTGTTGACGCGTTCGACTACTTCACTCGCTATCCTTGGTTCAGGTGTTGATGCAGCCCAGTCCTGAAGCAACAACTTGCGTTTAGAGGGAGAGAAACACACTCCAAACATCCCGACATTGTTACTCAGTCTTACCAAACGACTCTGAATTTGATCAGCGTCCTCAACAAATAGGACTATGTCATCTGCGTATCCTAAGTCGATAAGTGGACCTCCTGGTAGGAGTTCGATTCCCGAAAATTCAGTAGACGATAACGTTGTTTACATCCAGTATGTCTATAATAAA
>NW_017386273.1:0-5436 GCF_000237925.1 Schistosoma mansoni
GCGTTTCGTCCTATTTGGGACTCGTTAGCTTTATGCACCTGCATCTCAGAGTTGATGTTCACTCTGGGACTCGAACCCAGTACCTTTCGCTTCAAACGCCATTGCGTTGCACAAGCAAGTGGCTATCAGGACTCAGTAGCTGGGTGGATAAGGCGTTGGCTCTTGAAGCGAACGGTACTGGGTTCGAGTCTCAGAGTGGGTATCAACTCTGAGGTACAGGTACATTCAGTTAACGAGTCCCAAATACGACGAAACGAGCGTCCTGGATTCTACTGCTAGACACTGTCCATCTTTGCTTATAATGCTTGTGAAGTAAGGCTATATCGAGGCAATACGCACAGTATGCACATATGACAATTAGAGACTGACCAGTTGCAGTCCTAAAAACATCAATGGGAAGATTCAAACAAGCAATACTAAGTGAATCTAAATGTAGATAACTACAATAAAGTAACTCACTTCATTATGACTAGCCTTTATTTCATTACGTAATTGATTACATTCAAATTCTAATTGTTGACAACGTTTTAATTCTTCTGCTTGTTGTTGAGTCTTTTGTGGAAAAAAAGGACAACAGATTAACCGTCAAACTATCATATTGTTTAAAAACAAAAAAATCTTTATTTATTCATGAATAGAACTGATAGCTTTAGTCAAAATGGGGAATAGTGCTCATTTGAGATGCTCCTTTATCACCTCCAAATAACCGCTTTAGTAATCTTACGTTGATTGTTTTGTGTCTGTGATTACATATAGTAATTATTGAAACCTTTATCGCTTTCCTATCTCCTTGTCTTTTGAATATGATATTCGAAAGAGTATGGTATATGAGTCGTCTGATTCTGTAACATCTTCTCGTTACTAGATTAGTCTGTAAACAAACTAGTATCGGAAGATCCTAAACAGGTTGACTGAATATCCTTCCTTACGTTGTGTCGAAATCAATCGATGTATTATTTTATCTGGTGAAATCTTACCTCTATTTAATCATATAAAGAGCTGAATCCACGTGTTCAGAAAAGCTTTGCTTTTTGGCACTTATCACCAGGGTGTGCCTGGTACGCTGTATGAACAAACTTTGTCTGTGGTCTAAATAAACCTGTGATGACGCCTAAGAATGGAAAGTCATGTGACAGGATCTCCAATACCACAGGCAAAATCAATCCCCTCAAGATTCTCGATACTCCTTAGTGACGAGTCTCAACTAGCATGAAACCTAGGTTACGGGGGTTTCCTATCGGCTATATTTAATCAGCTAAAATCACAATATTCATGGTACTACCATTAAAGAAGACATTGAGACAAATTATTTGATGAATGAATGCCAAATAAAACCAAATATATTCATGAGATGATAATAATAGTAAAACAGTGTTATGTCCCAATAAGAATAGTGAATAGTAACTTCGGGATCCATTTACGAACCAATACTATGTATATATTCTTTATTGTATAAGTGTTATCTAACTCAACTATTCATATTGATGTCCCCCTTATTATGAGCTTTATTATGACCTATGAAATATTGTTATACGACTTACCTTTCTTGAGTTATGCCCTGTTTACCAATTACTATCTCCCTTACTCACAGCCCCATTTGGCTAAATCTTGTACAAATGTTATTTTCTATTTTATGGTACGATGTGGTCAGTTTGACTGGTATATAAGCTCAGTATGTTTGAAATAAATGATTCATATTGCAGAGGTTGTTATTGGCGTTCTCGACTTTACTAGCTAGGCTAGGCGGAAGGCAGGACCGATAAGAACTCTAGACTGTTCGTACGGGTTTTGTGTGTCATCGGTCCGATCGATAAATCACTGCTCTTTAATTGGCGGTATTATCACGTTATAACTCCGCCTGTAGCTCCTCCGGGGGTTGCTGCCGGTCCCAAGCCCGGGTAAAGGAGGAGGGTTGGGCATGGGGTTAGCGACCCCATCCCGTAGAAAATCAACTCGCTAAAAAAACGCTAACCAGAAAAAATCATTCAAACCATTTAAACTCTGCCCTGGGAGTAGAAGGAATAATTATGATGTCTCATGATGAAAGCCGAGTTCATTCGGAAGTCATGAGGCCGATGCACCTTCTTACAACCAGAGCAACAATTTTTATAGGTACATGGAATGTCCGGACAATGTGGGAGACCGGAAGAGTCTTCCAAATTGCTGCAGAAATGAGAAAATACAACCTGGAGGTGCTTGGAATCAGTGAAACGCATTGGACGCAGGTTGGACAACAACGACTGTCTTCAGGAGAACTTCTGTTATACTCCGGTCATGAAGAAGAAAATGCCCCACATACACAAGGAGTTGCATTGATGCTGTCCAGAAAAGCACAAAATGCACTTATAGGATGGGAATCTCATGGACCAAGGATCATCAAAGCCTCCTTCAAAACAAAGAGAGAGGGCATTACAATGAACGTCATCCAATGCTATGCGCCGACCAACGACTACGATGAAGACGCTATAGACCAATTCTACGATAGGCTGCAGTCGATCTTCGAGAAGTGCCCAACCAAAGACCTGACCATTCTGATGGGAGATCTCAATGCCAAGGTTGGAAAGGACAACACTGGATATGAAGACGTCATGGGACAACATGGACTGGGAGAAAGGAACGAAAACGGTGAGAGATTTGCAAACCTATGTGCCTTCAATAAACTGGTCATAGGTGGCACCACATTTCCACACAAAAACATACACAAAGCCACTTGGATTTCACCGGATCACACTACACAGAATCAAATCGACCATGTCTGCATCAACAAAAAGTTCAGGAGGACGATGGAGGATGTGAGAACCAGAAGAGGAGCTGATATAGCATCCGATCATCATTTGCTGGTCGCCAAGATGAAACTAAAACTCAAGAAGCACTGGACAACGGTGCGGACAACATCACAAAAGTTTAATACGGCCTATCTTCGAGATGCTGACAAACTCAACAAATTCAACATAGCCCTCAGCAACAGGTTCCAGGCCTTTCATGATCTACTCAATGGAGAGGGAACTACCATGGAGAGCAACTGGAAAGGTATCAAAGAGGCAATCATTTCAACATGTCAGGAGGTTCTGGGCCAAAAGAAGCACCATCACAGGGAATGGATCACTGTTGGTACACTGGATAAAATTGAAGAAAGAAGGAACAAGAAGGCAGCAATCAATATCAGCCGAACAAGAGCGGAAAAAGCCAAGGCACAAGCCGAATACACAGAGGCAAACAAGCAAGTGAAGAGGAGCATCAGAACCGACAAACGTAAATATGTGGAAGATTTAGCGATGACAGCGGAAAAGGCTGCAAGAGAGGGAAACATGAGACAACTGTATGATACAACCAAGAAACTTGATTACCGTAAACCAGAAAGACCAGTGAAAAGCAAGAAAGGCAAAGTAATCACCAACATTGAAGAACAACGAAACAGGTGGGTAGAACACTTCAAAGAACTCTTAAATCGACCAGCTCCACTGAACCCACCCAACATCGAAGCAGCACCCACAGACCTCCCAATCGATGTTGGCCCACCAACAATTGAAGAGATCAGCATGGCCATTAGACAAATCAAGATCGGCAAAGCAGCGGGACCAGACAACATCCCAGCAGAGGCACTGAAAGCAAATGTAGCAGCAACTGCCAAGATACCCCACATCCTCTTCAGTAAGATTTGGAACGAAGAACAAGTACCAACAGACTGGAAAAAAGGACTTCTGATCAAAGTACCAAAGAAAGGTGATCTTAGCAAGTGCGACAACTACAGGGGCATCACTCTCCTCTCAATACCAGGGAAAGTCTTCAACAGAGTATTGTTAAACAGGATGAAGGATTCCGTAGACGCCCAACTTCGAGATCAACAAGCTGGATTTCGTAAGGATAGATCGTGCACAGATCAAATCGCAACTCTACGTATCATTGTGGAACAATCAATCGAATGGAATTCATCACTCTACATCAACTTCATCGACTACGAGAAGGCATTTGATAGCGTGGACAGGACAACACTATGGAGGCTTCTTCGACACTACGGCGTGCCTGAGAAAATAGTCAATATCATACGGAACTCCTATGATGGACTAAACTGCCAAATCGTCCACGGAGGACAACTCACCGACTCGTTTGAAGTAAAGACTGGTGTAAGGCAAGGTTGCCTACTCTCACCGTTTCTCTTTCTCCTGGTAATAGACTGGATCATGAAGACGTCAACATCTGGAGGAAAGCACGGGATACAGTGGACAGGCAGGATGCAACTTGACGATCTAGACTTCGCGGATGATCTGGCTCTTCTATCACAAACGCAACAACAAATGCAGGAGAAAACGACCAGTGTAGCAGCAGCCTCAGCAGCAGTAGGTCTCAATATAAACAAAGGGAAAAGCAAAACTCTCCGATGCAACACAATATGCACCAATCAAATTACACTTGACGGAGAAGCTTTGGAGGATGTGGAAACCTTTACATATCTGGGCAGCATCATTGATGAACACGGTGGATCAGATGCAGATGTGAGGGCGAGGATCGGCAAAGCAAGAGCAGCATACTTACAACTGAAAAACATCTGGAGCTCAAAACAATTGTCAACCAACACCAAGGTTAGAATTTTCAATACAAATGTCAAGACAGTTCTATTGTATGGGGCGGAGACGTGGAGAACTACGAAAGCCATTATCCAGAAGATACAAGTGTTTATTAACAGTTGTCTACGCAAGATACTTCGGATCCGATGGCCAGACACTATCAGCAACAAGTTACTGTGGGAGACAACAAACCAGATTCCAGCGGAGGAAGAAATCAGGAGGAGGCGCTGGAAGTGGATAAGGCACACTTTGAGGAAATCACCCGATTGCGTCACAAGACAAGCCCTCACATGGAATCCTGAAGGTCAAAGGAGAAGAGGAAGACCAAAGAACACATTACGCCGAGAAATAGAGACAGACATGAGAAGAATGAACAAGAACTGGATACAACTAGAAAAGAAGGCCCAGGACAGAGTGGGTTGGAGTTCTTTTCGTTCATTTATGTCGATTGTTTTACATAATGTCCTACCTCAATGTTAACTTTCAACACATATATGGTTGTAAGCAGCTGATGAGAAACCACAAAATATAATGAATTCATATTATTCTGCATCAATGTTTGTTCTGGCTTCATATAAGCTAATTTCCTCAAATCTCCTGTGACATTTTATAATGATTAGTTTGTGTAAATTTTTGTACATGAACATATTAGTTTACTGTATGAAAAACGTCATCTGGCCAGTGATCTTGTCTTGATTTCTCAGCATTCTGGGCCTTTAGTTAGTAATACAGTCTCTTGAGTAGCATTGCGTTCATCTATTGATTAATATTCTGTTTACCGATTTAAACAATCGAAAATTTTATTTAATCAAACCACAAAAAACTTCTACCCGAAGTTTGTGCTGATGATGTCGTTCAGAAGGGCGATGAA
>NW_017386273.1:5636-20478 GCF_000237925.1 Schistosoma mansoni
GGAAATCTCATGCAAAATCACAGAGTTCTTCGTAAAATATGAAAATCATACATTAAATACTTCATTCGCAAATCTTCCATTAATTGTCCTTTACGAACTTTATGATTCTTCCAATTCTCAATTGCTTTCTGTTTCCGTTTCTGTTTTCTTCAGTGCAATCTTAACCTTCGTTTGACAGGTATTTAACTTTTGATTAGTGTTACGTACTACTTATGTCGACAGACATAAGTAGCATACACCACACTACTATTATAATACTTCACTATATTCGTAGAATAATGTTCACTAATCTGAATCACAAAATTTGTACCAGCAGGCCTAAACTGTAACATATGGTAGAATTACAGTTATCCATTATCAGAATTGAATGGTTTCACCAAGAACGTTTGAAATATATATGATATATTAGAAAATTGCCGAATTACACTTACTCAATTACGTTATAGATTGATAAACACAGATACACATCTATGTGCTTTATTTATCAATGACTGTAATATCTTGTTTAATTTCCTTATGTTTAGAGCCCATTCAATATCTTACATCAGAGGATACGATTTATAAGCAATTAACACAAATTTTAAGAGTCTACCAATCATACAACCTTGTCGCAAGCTAACAATTAACAATAAACAAGGGAAATTTCGTAGTACGCGTATATTTAAATTTGATTATATTGCTTACAACTGATAACGAATCATAAATTTAGTTGAATTTATCGCCGAAATGAAAAAGAAAAGAAAAAGAACAAATACTCCAGTTATTAGTTGATTAAGCAGAATGCTAACTCACAATGTAATAAAATATATAACTCAATTATTCAATGATCAATTAACACAATAAAAGCAACAAAATTGTAATTGAGTTTCTGAAATAATAAAAGCCATTTGTATTTATTGAGGATTTTTGAAAGCCATAAGATAAAATAAAGTTGTAAAAATTCACTTGGTATTGTTTGTTTGAATCTTCCCAATGATGTTTAGCACTGCAACTGGTCAGTCTCTGATTGGCCATATATGCGTACTGTGTGTATTGCCTCGATATAACCTTAATTCACAAGCATTATAAACAAATATGGATGATGACTAGCAGTAGAATCCAGGACGAGCGTTTCGTCCTATTTGGGACTCGTCAGGTAGATGTACCTGCATCTCAGAGTTGATGTTCACTCTGAGTGGATAACGCGATGGCGTTTGAAGCGAAAGGTACTGGGTTGGAGTCTCAGAGTGAACATCAACTTTGAGATACAGGTACATCCAGCTGACGAGTCCCGAAAAGGATGAAACGAGCGTCCTGGATTCCACTGCTAGCCATTATTCATCTTTGCTTATAATGCTTGTGAATTAAGGCTATATCGAGGCAATACGCACAGTATGCATATATGGCCAATAAGAGACTGACCAGTTGCAGTCCTAAACATCAATGTGAAGATTCGAACAAACAATACTTAATAAATCATTATGCGAAACCTCTAAAAAAACAAAACATTTCCTTACATGTGATTCTGCCATATTTAATCGTTGTGACATTTCATTAATACGTTGTTCAAGTTCAGAACAATATTGTCGTACATTATTCAATTGGTTGGCTGCATTTTCAAGCTAAAATATAGTAAAGAGTAAATATTTGATAGATGAAAATTCTAAGAAGAAAGTGAATGGAGGTTATTTTCTTAATAGAAAGATCTTTAATTATTGAAACGGTTGATTGTAGATCATTCAGTCAGTTACAACGTAGAACTTCGTACGTACGTACGTAGATCAGTTTGAGTTGCCATACCACATTAGCACAGAGATGCAGTTGTCGATTCAAATCCCATAGTGGTAGGAGTAGTAAGAGTATATGCAGTAAACCGATTGTAGATCAAAGTTGTCTGATTCATTCATTAAATGTTATTCTGTTTTGTTGAAAATGATCTATGATCATGAATGCTATGTTGTGCAGGATCTACGATATAAACTACTGTAAATGCTGAAATAGATGAAATTGGGAAACTTTGGAAGCACCATTAAATAAATATGTTAACAATATATATTTCTTATTTGGTCAGTTTTTGATATTCATGGTCCACCAGGGTGCTAGGTATCTGTTTGGTTGCGCCATAGGATTGAGCTGTACTATTCAGATTGTAACGTTAAAGCCTATATGGTGTCTGATTTTCCTGTGAAGCAGGGTTGAGTTGTACTGCTCGGGTTATAAAGTTTAAACCTGGATGGTGTCTAGTTCTCCTAGAAACGGGATTGAGCTGTACTGTTTGAGTTGTCACATGAAAGTCTGGATAGTGTCCGGTCCTCCTGAAGACCAATGTAGAATTACCCTAGCCCATTTAGGTATATTATATTTTATAACTTATGATATTCAGATATTTTTTCCTGGTTTTAAACTTCTGTCTGATCTGTTAACTGTCTCTATAGCTTTTTTCAATCCGAAAATTACATTACATTAACCTACTTGTCTATGCTCCTCCACGAGGGGTAACAGGCGTAAGTAAGTAAGTAAGTAACTTGTCTATTTAATGCACATTAGGTTTTGTTATTTATGTTCTTGGTGATCCTAGTATATATACAATACTAGGATCACCAAGCTTTACAAGTCTGATGATTACAGAGTAGCACATGGTGCACATCTGATCTTCCTAACTTTTTAACTAATCGTTTAAAGAACGATTTAGAATAAGATATGGGGAAGAGATCATTTGGGTAACAGTGTTACTTGATTATTTATTGATGAACCTAGAAATAAAATTTTGAGATGGTGGAGAGGTTTTATAGCTCAAGTGGATGATCTAAATGGAATTCATTGAGCTAGATGGTTTGGTTATGGAGTTTTCATTGTTCTATCGAACAACGACATCAGCACAAACTTCAAGTGGAAGTTAAGTGTTTGGATTTCTCCACATATGACTCACGATTGTGGACACACATTTGACTGGAAAAATGTTGAAATCTTGGATGGAGAGAATACTAAAAGCAGCAGAGAATGTTTAGAAGATTGGCACTGAGTTCGATCAGAAATCAACAAACAACTTGCAATCGATCCAGTATATCAATCAATCAGACAAATATAAGACCAAGAATCAAAATAAAGAGGCAGATAATAACAGGTTAAAGGTCAATGATAACCAATCACGATCAATGTCGACAGGACAAGCTGTGATTCATATGTGGAAAAATTCGAATAATTCACTTCTACTTGAAGTTTATACTAATGATGTTGTTCGGAAGAACAATGAAAGCACCGAAACCAAATCATTCAGCTCAGTGAACCATACTCCACCTAGAAATTAAATGTATGATAACATAAATAATTAATAAACCTTTATTTAGAGGAGGACAGCCGACAGATGCTGTAGTGCCGTGCTTCAATAATAGTCCACTTCGATAACCGTTATTATACCAATCTTAACGGTGTATAAAACCAGAAGGCAAAAGGAAGCGGCAACTACATTTTTATTGATGAATGATGCAGACCAGAAAGCTGTGAGCACATGAGCAAGTGTAAGCGAGCGAAGCAAAGATGATGCATAGTGGAGATGGCTGGGAAGCCAACTCGCTAAGAGCAAGCATTACTCAATATTCGTAATCAGACAAAAATGAATGACAGACATATGATGAGTAGGATACGAAGAGTACACATATACGCTCATATAAAAAGGTAGTCAAGGTTAGTAAGCGAATAATGAACAAGATCAAAATATGACTCATGATGTGTAGGAGAATTGGCTTGGCCAGTAACTAGAATAAAGTATATGGGCTTAACATAACAACCGATACTACAATGCATTTCCAGTAAGGATCGGAGTCAGACAAGGCTGTCTACTCTCCCCATTCCTCTTTCTTCTGATTGACTGCATTATGAAGACTTCGACATCTTTGGGGAAACACGGAATACAATGGACATCTCAGAATCATTTAGATGATTTGGACTTCGCAGATGACCTAGTCCTTCTATCTAATACACACGAACAAATACAAACGAAAACAACAAATGTAGCATCAGCCTCTGAATCAATAGGCCTCAACATACACAAAGGGAAAAGCAACATCCTAAAATACAACACGGAGAACACCAACACAATCACATTTGATGGAGAAACTCTGGAGGAGGTGGAAACTTTCAGGTGTCCGGTAGGCATCAGCGATGAACAAGGAGGATCTGATGCAGACGTAAAGGCGAGGATTGGCACAGCAAGGGCAGCATTTCTACAATTGAAGAACTTATGGAACTCATAACAACTCTCAACTAATGTCAAAGTGAGAATCTTCTATACCAACGTCAAGACAGTCCTATTTTACGGAGCTGAAACGTGGAGATCCACTACATTCATCATCAAGAAGGTACAAGTATTTATAAACATTTGTCAGTGCAAAATACTCAACATCCATTGGCCGGATATCATCAGCAACAGCGTTTCATGGGAGAGGATAAACCAGGTTCCAGATGAAGAGGAAATTAGGAAAAGACGTTGGAAGTGGATAGAACACACATTAAGGAAATCACCAATGTACATTACAAGGCAATCCCTAACATAGAATCTGGAAGGGAAACGGAAAAGAGGAAGGCGAAAGAACACATTACGCCGGGAAAGAGATGCAGATATGAAAAGGATGAATGTTAACCGGAAAGAACTGGAAAGGATTGCCCAGGACAGGGTTGTATGGAGGATGCTGGTGTGTGGCCTATGCTCCTCCACGAGGGTAACAGGCGTAAGTAGGTAACTATCTAGAATAGATTAGATTGTTACCTATTTCAAGAGATGATAATATAACCAATAAAAGGTTTTATAAGTTTTAAAAAAAAACAATCACCTGACTTGTTTTCTCAATTAAAAGTTGTTGTGTATGAGTCAATTTGTCTTTTGTTTCATCAGTTTGCGTTTGAAGTTCACGTTGAGTCTTGGTCTAAAGAAGATGGCAAAAACAAAATGAATGTAATTATAGACATTTATATACATAGATATACATATATAAACTAGATTCGATGTACCACCTTGAACTCCAAATGTTGAAGATGATGGAATTTTGCACATTATTTAACTTGTACGAGTTCTGTCATCTAATCACAGTAATGTAACTTAGAAATACAATGTAGAATTCCAGAGTGTTTTCGGCAGTTTTTGCTCTTCAAGAGGCAGGTGAAACCGTTCTTGCCGACCTTTTCGAGGACACTCACTTGTGTACCATCCATGCCAAACGTGTCACCATTATCAGCCTTCTGGTTTTCGGCCTATCGAGGGATCCACGTCGATACCTGGCACGTAATCTTCTTGTAGTGGTGATCGTGGTCAATTGCGACTCCACGTCATATATATCTGGTGAGCCCGATGTGAGTTGCTTGTACAAAAATAAATTGGATAGAAGTACAACAAGAAATGATGCGAATGGATAAGAAGTAGATCTTGAAGTATCCACCTTCAGCTTTGCTCAAACTACTGCAACACCTGTCCCAATCAACATAATCAATGTAGGTTGACAAGATCATTCACTGGTTTACTCACTCTGTTTAAAAACTCAACTTCAGCATTAAACACACATTAGTTTCATGACATTTTGTCAATACTTTCAAAACATTGGTGAAGGTATACTATCAATCCACATATATCTTCAAGCAATAAAAAGCTGTTTATCATGGTTACAAGTCATACAATGGGAACTGCTATAGAATATGCTCATCTTTTGATAGGTAGATATGACATTGTTTATATTGGGTCGTTTACTATTTAGATTCATTACGTCTTATTAAACAGTACCAAATTCAAAAGGTATCAGATGGATAAATCTGTGTCATTACATTGTAATAATGCATTTTTAACCCATCTAATTCAATTGGATTAGTCTAATTAAAAATTAAAATGACTTCATCATAGTAATAATGAGCATTTGACAAAACCCCCATCTGATAATGATCATATGTTCACTAGTAACTGGCTCCATGAGATATTTCCTAGGAGTTCTAGTGAGAACCAGTGGAGTTGAACCAGGTTTCTTGGGAGATATCAACTCATTGAAGACAATGGTGTATGGTTGCTCAGTTTCGTGGATTGGTTGAAGTTAGACATTAACACCGTTGAATGCCGGCTCAGTGGTCTAGAGGTTAAGTGCTCACGAATGAAACTGACAGCTCCTGGGTTCGAGTCTCGTGAGGCGGAATCATGCAGGCGCACTGCTGAGGAGTCCCACAATGTGACGAAACGGCCGTCTAGTGCATCCAGGTTTTCCATGGTGATCTAGCTTCAGTTGACTCATGATCTCAACTACATAAATATTTGTTTAGTTTTTTTCATAGTTGAAATCATGAGTCAATTGAAGCTAGACCACCATGGAAAACCCGGAAGCACTGGACGACCGTTTCGTCCTATTGTAGGATTCTTCAGCAGTGCGCGCCCACAATCACGCCTTACGAGATTCGAACCCACGATCCACCAGTCTCGCGCCAGAGCACTTAACTGATAGACCACTGAGCCGCCCGGCATCCAACGGTGTTAATCTTTAACTTCAACCAATCTACGAAATTGAGCAACCATTCACCAATGTCTTCAATGAGTTGATATCTCCCAACAGACCTGGTTGAACTCCACTGGTCACGGCCTCTCACTAGAACTCCACGAAATACCTTATGAAGCCAGTCAACCAATCCAGGTTAACCTCAATGTTTCAGATGAATACTTTTCCAAGTTATATAAAAAATCAACTTACTAATTCATTATTATATTCCATTTTTTGTTTTTCTAATTCTTTAATTTGTTCCTTGAATTGTTCTATCTCATTTGTAAGATTCTTTATATCATTTTTTAAATTATCTACTAAACTACGAGATTCTTGTTCTGATTCTTGACTAATTCTTAATTGATTTTGTAAATTTTCACATTCTCTATGTAAACGATCCATTTCTCTAGATAGATGAGTTGTTCCAGATGTTGTACCATATAATGGAACATTATCATAATTTCCTGGACCAGCAGATGCTGGACGCATTCCACCAGTTGAACTATTTATACCAAAAATACTGGTTACTGTAGCTGAACCACTTCGTCCCATACTACGTTTTAACTATTTAATGAAAAACAAAATTAAATAACATAATGATAGCAATCAATAGATATTGAACATTGATGGAAATTTAACTGAACAAAAGATTAAATTCACTTAGTATTGTTTGTTTGAATCTTCCCATTGATGTATTTAGGACTGCGACTGGTCAGTCTCTAATTAGCATATGTGCATACTGTGCGTATTTCCTCGATATAGCCTTAATTCACAAGCATGGTAAGCAAAGATGGATAGTGGTTAGCAGTGGAATCCAGGACGCCCATCGCACAAGCAAGTGGCTATCAGGACTCAGTGGCCGAGTGGATAACGCGATGGCATTTGAAGCGAAAGGTACTGGGTTCAAGTCCCAGAGTGAACATCAACTTTGAGATATAGGTACATTTAGCTGACGAGACCCAAATAGGACGAAACATGCGTCCTGGATTCTACTGCTATCCACTATCCATCTTTGCTTACCATAAATAAAAGATTGTATCCTGGTGCAGATATAAGTACGGGTAACTCCCAGGACCTGTTAATGGACGATTATTCTATATATATTCTTATTGTATAAGTATTGAGTAATTAGATTATGTATATCTATATTTATCTTATTATAAGCTTCATTGTGACCTATGGATTATTATTATACGAATTACTGTCCCTAAATTATATTCAGTTTATTGATTATTGTATCCTACGTTCACAGCCATATTTGGCTTGATCTTGTACAAATATTATTTTCTATTTTATTGTGTGATGCGGTCTGTCTGTTCGGTATATAAACCGAGTATGTTTGAAATAAATGATTCTCATAGATTCTCATAGCAGAAGCTGCAATTAGTGTTCTGAACTCAATTGGAAAGTCTAGGCGGACAAGGGACCAATAAGGACGCTAGACTGCTCATACCAGTTGAACGTCATTGATTTAGCACAGTGTTAATATTGGAAGAGTGCTAATATATATAGTTATTTGTTTATATGTTTAAATCAACTTTTGTTTAGATCCTATTATCAATTCAAACAGTACTACTATCCTAGTATGTCTGAAAAGTTCTTAACATATTGTCAAGTTAAACACCAATTCCATTATAACTAAGTGATTATGTAATAATTGAGTAATGTAAGAGCATTAATAATAATAATATTACCTGATCCAATTGATCTCTTAAACTATCTCTTTGTCGAGCAATTGAATCACAATTTGATTGTGTTTCTTGTAATTGACGACTAAGTTGTTGAATACGTGAACTAGCTTGTTTAAATTCTCTTTGATAACGTTCTGATTCATTTGTAATATTTTGTACTGTTTGTGTTAAATTGGTAATTTGTTGTTGTAAATTTTGCTAAGGGGAAAAAGTTTTCAAAAGAAAGTAGGTAAATAAGGAAGTGATGTATGTTTCATAGTTGAAATGATGAGTCATTTGAAGCTAGATCAGTATGGAAAACCTGAAAGCACTGGACGGCCGTTTCGTCCTATCATAGGACTCCTCAGCAGTGCGCATCTACGATCCCGCACTCACTAGATTCGAACCCAGGACCTACTAGTCTCGCGCCAGAGCACTTAACCGATGATGTTTGATCATGAATGGTACTATCTTGTTACAAATTGAACATTTGAATAATAAAAGTTGGAGTTAGCTTGAATAATGAACTTATCCCTGACTTATCGTAGGAAAGTTAGCTTCATAGTTTAGTTAATCAACTCGATTTGATTGAAATCAGTTTATTAGGTTGTATAATACAGGTGTGGTGTGGGCTACTTATATCCGCACAAGTAGTATATAACGATGAATGTATTTCAGTAGAAGATTGATAAGGAAAGAGCTGGAAAAAAACGCAAATGATATGAAAATTCATGAAAAATGAAATCGGAGACTATGGACTGATATTTGAAGAAGGAATGGGCATGTTTGAGATAATTGATTGATAGTTTGCAAATTAATTGTTTACTGTATGGTTGTCAGATTTTACTGAGATAGTCTGTCCCCATTCGTGTTCTTGTTCACTACAGGAGTAGTGACTATATATAACTATGTTTACTCTTAATTCTTAAGTTTCATGAAATAATCCTATGTTGTTGTCGTTGCTAGTTTGCATTATTGGTCTGAAAATATGAAGAACTGGTCATTGAATGTCTCCTCGTTGTTACTGAACCTCAAGTTGATGACAGTTAGAAAAAGAAAACATTTTAAAAACAAATACAACCGGTAGATACGTCTTAACTTCTTAATTCATCAACTTTAGGAAGTATATTGAAAACATGTGAGAAAACATGTTAAGGTATTTTCGACGAGACTATAATTTATGGACGAATCAATCAGGTATAAGAAAACAGGTCTCGGATTTGGGCGCGAAATTCCCTCATCTATTTGATTAAATAAAGTTTTGGCATTATAGATGATGTCGTTTCGTAATGAAAAACTTTAAATCTAATTCCTAACCGTAACCATCAACTGCAAATCATAATTTGAATTCCTCACTCAGGTTTATAACCCTCATTTGGTCTTAGTTATTAGGTGGACACTCTCAAGGTCAACCGATTGTTGCTCAAAGGTCATCCATAAATTATAGTCTCACCGTATTACAGTGATAGGAATGTAAGAGGTTCATCATGGTCCTGGTTTTGATTTTGGATGTAAACACGAGTGAATTTTACTTTTAATCCATCTAACACTAGGATAAAACAACTAATTATAATCCTCTCATTTTCTATAACTAGTCAGCTAAAACCAACCTGTAACGTAAACTATTTTCAAATTAAACTAGACTTTTAGGAATTGTGGCGAATATTTATACAACAACGCCTTTGCCATAGTTTCAAATTCAAGCAGGTTAATCAACAATTGTTTAATTTTATCGAGTACAACTGTTTTATTACTGATATATGTGAACTTCACTAGTCATCACTTCTCACTATACACTGTAGTCTGTCTTTATTGTTATGCTTAAGGAGTCAAGGATATCCACTAACAAAAAGTCTTACACAAGGATGAAATGATAGTCTAGTGGGCTTCTGGTAACCTAAACCGAGATCAGTATATCATAAATATGACTCAGAATTTAGGTCAACCTCAACAAAACATCTTCGACGAACTTAAATTACTCAATAAATGTATGTAAAAGACCAATCTATATGTTCAGTTGTTACCGTAAAATAACCTTACTTACTTTATCCAACATATATTGTTGTTGTATATCTAATGTAGATGTTTCAGCTCTAGTTAAATTAGTTGTTAGTTGTTCACGTGCAATATCACGATCTTCAATAGCTTGACGAAGACGAACTTGTAAGTCAGCAATTAATAATTGTTGATTAGTAGAATCAGTATGACGTCCATCTGGTGTAGTTGATAAAGATGTATATTGACGATCTATCTGTTTATTCAAGCATATAATCTGTAAAGGAAAGAATCTCAAGTGAATAATAATAATAATGATAATAATACATTTAAGCACCTTATTAAATACTTATGAAACATAACCCCAAATGCCCTGGTACGGCCGAGAGTGAGGAGAGTCCGCTCTGCCTCTCCAAATGCTATCACATGGTCACGTGTATATAGTCTCTGCCACGGAATTCCTACTCACTGCCTTCTCGTGGTGGGGGTGTTGTCTACAAAATTGAGAGAACGAAAAGCGATTGTCTGGCGCTTTAACTGGGTTGGTGGATACGGAGGGTCCACCTAGGATAGTTGGAAAACCCTGATTCCAAACCAATGGTGCACATGGGCTACAGTATCCTGAAGGAACAAACGGCGTATGAATTAATTGTTGGTCACCGGCTACCATGGGACCGCAACTCCATACGATGCTCCACTGCCTTGTGGATGAGACCTTTAAGTCGAAGGCTCCGGTGTGGCCTCTAAGAAAACCACCTGCTTTGGTTTGGGCAACTATGTAGCGATATTTTTCTTCGAGGAATGATCTTATTTGAAGTATCAATGAAAAGCAATGAGACGTAGAAAGCTATTTCCTCCTAGTATAAGACTTTTAAAGCAAAGTATATTTGATAATTGGTATACTTATCTTCTGAACGGATTCATTTGAATAGATGAACTTTTATAGAAGCAATTCTTCAAATTTACTAAAAGGTTAATACTATAGTTTTTATATATTTATCTACATATCTGAGAAGATATTGTTGTGATTGAAAAGTTATGAGGTCACTTGTCAGTTGCAGCGTAAACATATTAGATAATGATAATATTACTGTATTCCTTAAATGACCACTTGTGTGATTTTTTTATTTTTTATCCTTTCTTATAGTTGAATTCATGAGTCAATTGAAACTAGATCACTATGGAAAACCTGGAAGCATTGGACGGCCATTTTGTCATATTGTGGGACTCCTCAGCAGTGCGCATCCACGATCCTGCTTCACGAGATTCGAACCCAGGACTTATTAGTCTCGCGCGCAAACGCTTAACCTCTAGACCACTGAGCCGTCCGGTATCCAACGTTATTAATGTTTAACTTTAACCAATCCAAGATCAAAGAAAATTGACAGTTAATTCATCCAAAGTGATGAGAAAAATGAGTTAATTTGAAAACCATTGAGAATTCAATATAGGACTTGATTACTCGAGGGACACATCATCAGGTTCTACAACATGTTTTCCCCATCAACTTTATGTTTCCACCATAAGTATTTTAAGTATTTCATCGAGTCGGTATCTCTTGAGATGTTTCATATAAATGATTACTACAAATGAAAAACATCAAACAGACAAAAATATAAATTAATAAATATGCACCTGAGCTTCTTTACGTTCCAGTTCTTTCTGAAGTTCCTCGATTTTCAACGTCAACTGATGAGTTGGTTTGGTTAGAGTACGCTAAAGATCAAAAAATTACTAACTTTAAAATATACAATTAGATAAAGTCATCAACCAGTATAAATGTTGTATTAGGATTTAAATGTAGCCATCATTGAAGTCCCATACTTCTAAGTAGTAAATTAAGTTTGTCGTTTAAGATTTGATGACATTTGCGTCTAAAGTACATTTTAATTATGATCATCGAATCAGTCAACTAGTTATTAGTGTTTACGTATGGTATAACGCATAATGAAGTTGAACTACAAAGGTAGGTTTCCGTAATTCTAGGTGACCTTGACAACTTTTAGCCCATTCAAATGACAAAATACAGTATAAACGGATGAATGTTTTGTGATGGGAATTTAAGTTAGCTTTTCAAATTTTTGTTTGCGACATTCTTTCATATAGCTATAAAGTATTTTTGTATGATAGCTAGTACGATTTCGTTAAGAAAACCTTAAAACAAACTCTTACTTCGTTTTTCAAAGTTGAAATCATGAGTACAATAACATCGTGGATACGTACTGCTGAGGAGTCCCATAATAGAACGAAACGGCCGTCCAGTGCTTCCAGGTTTTCTATGGTGGTCTAGCTTCAAATGACTCATGATTTCAACTTTGAAGAATACTGAAATCTCCACAAAACCCCTTCTTACTTTGTTTAATCAGTCGTAAGGAATAAACTGTTCTGATAGATAAGCGTACGTCGTGACCTTGAAGTGGTTTGTATGTTTGGGGTTGATTCGCTATTATTGTTCAGCTTTATGGAGTTTAGAATACAAATTACGGAATTTATCATAAACATGTAGTTTTAGTGTAGTCAGTGAACTCTCCTCGATTGGAAATCCGTTTATTGGTTGTAGAATCTGAAAATGTTCAGTAAACAAGCTGTTATATCCCGTGGAGAATTATGAATGGTAACTTTGAGGACTATTTATGGACCAATATGATATGTATATATCCTATTGTATAATTGTTAAGTAACTAAAGTATCCATATTATTGTTCCCTTCATTATAAGCTATTACTGTACGATTTACCATTCTTGAGTTATGTCCAGTCTATTGACTACTGTTCCCCCTATTCACAGCCACATTTGGCTAAATCTTGTACAAATAATATTTTCTATTTTATGGTACGATGTGGTCAGTTGGATTGGTATATAAACCCAGTATGTTTGAGAATAATGATTCATATTGCAGAGGCTATTATTGGTGTTATGGACTTAACTGGCTGGGCTAGGCAGATAGCAGGACTCACAAGTACTCAAGACTGCTCATACAGTTTTTGTGTATCACTGGTCCGATCGATAATTCACTCCTCTGTGATTGGCGAACTTATTACGTTCATATGTAAACAGAGCATCCAGACAGGAACTCGATATGACATAAGCTTATTTATATGACTAAAATATATTCTTCCTTGAGAGCATTTGTATACCTATAAATATTACTTCAAACGACCTTAAATATCTTATATGGTATGAGTGTGAACCCCATGTGAAGTGTAATTCATTATTAGACTAGTAGAATGTACTCTACTTAAGTGAATAGTTTGAATATAGAGAGCTATGGAAAAAATACTTAAGGATTTGAATTGTTTTACTGTACCGAAGATGAAAGTATGTAGAAAAAACATTCAAGAAACCATGAAAACAACATTGAATAGGCTATGAATCATAAAACGTACACTGTACCACTGTAACAACTATTCAAAATAAGATGAAATCATACTTTTAATGATCATCACAACATTACTTTTTCTTCTCTGTATAGAATAATGGAGATTATTGAGTTTTATTTGAGATAATGAATCGATCAATGTCCTAGCGCGAGATTCCTCAGAAGTGTACGTCTAAGATCCCGTACGTGGGACTCGAACCCAGGACCCTTAGTTTCATACGTGTAAGCTCATTTTGTTTTGCCTAATTTTATTTAAAGTTTTACTGATATTTATTTCAAATCATACAAAATGTCAGAAGTGGTTTTGTGGATACTATAGTAATTTCATTAGTTGAGATCTTGAATCATTTAAAGTTAGATTACCATGGAAATCCTGGAAACACTGGACGGCCATTTCGTCCTATTGTGGGACTCCTCAGCAGTGCGCATACACGATCCTACCTCGTGAGATCCGAACCCAGGACCTATCAGTCTCGCGCGCGAACGCTTAACATCTAGACCACTGAGCTGAAGTCCAACGGTGTTAATGTCTAAGTTCAACAAATCCACGAAATTGAGCAACTGTCCACCATTCTCTTAAGTGAGTTGATATCTCTCAGCATACCTGGTTGAGCTCCATTGGTCACGGCTTCCCACTAGAACTCTAGGAAATATCTCTAGAAGTCAGCACTAGTGAGCATATAATTATTATCAGAGGGAGTTTTCGGGGAGACTTCAGCAATTTTATAATTGAAATCGTGAGTCAATTGAAGCTAGACCTGGATTAAAATCTCGCAAGGTGGGATCGTGGATGTGCACTGCTGAGGAGTCTCACAATAGAACGAAACGGCCGTCCAGTGCTTCCACGTATTCCATGGTTGTCTAACTTAAATTTACTCTTGATTTCAACTATAAAATTACTGATATCTCCACAAAGCCCCCTTCTGATAAGTGAATAATAATTAAAAGAAAACTAAAAATCAAGAAAAAGAAAAAGAAAGCACCGGATAGTTACCGTTTCTGAAGTTTGTTCATTTAATTCGTTGATTTTATTACGAAGTTGTTCTTCTAATTTTTTACATTTTTCATTTTCTTGTTCATATTGTACTTGTAAATTATCATATTGAATTTTCATTTGATCATACTAACAAATTTTTTTTTAAGGGGATTAAGTAGTATATAAAAATTTATATTATTAAATAATTGTTTAACTTTGTATTGTTTTATCAAAAGGGGTTTCGCATCCACGATCCCGCCTCGTGAGATTCGAACCCAGGATGTACCAGTCTCGCGCCAGAGCACTTAACCGATAGACCATTGAGTCGTCGGTTAAGT
>NW_017386273.1:20678-29794 GCF_000237925.1 Schistosoma mansoni
ACCACATTACTCCAAAATAGCATTCAATCTTATGAACAAAGATTCAACTACATAATATATTTTCATAGTTGAAATCATGAGTCAATTGAAGCTAGACTACCATGGAAAACCTGGAAGCACTGCTTGACGACCGTTTCGTCCTATTATGGGATTCCACAGCATTGCGCATCGACGATCCCGCACTCGCGAGATTCGAACTCAGGACCTACCAGTCTCGCGCCAAAGCACTTAACCGATTGCTCAAACTTCGTGGATTGGTTGAAGTTAACCATTAACGCCGTTGGATGCCGGCTCAGTGGTCTGGAGGCTAAGTGCTCACGCGCGAGACTGATAAGTCCTGGGTTCGAATCTCGCGAGGCGGGATCGTAGATGCGCATTACTGAGAAGTCCCATAATAGGACGAAACGGCCATCCAGTGCTTCCAGGTTTTCCATGGTGGTCTAGCTTCAATTGACTCATGATTTCAAATATGAAAATACTGAAATCTCCACAAAACCCCTTCTGAATAAATCATATATCTAAATGAATATATATGAATTCAAACAATATTAGTAGATGAAATTGAATTCAGTTATCTAGAATATTGGCAGTAAATAACAAATAAACAAATAATATACATCTGATTATGCCACATCCGTTTGCATTGTAAACATAACAGACCTAACCAAAAGCACTGACAATAACATAGATTTAATTTAAAATAAAATTTGACTAGAGTTACCAGTGGAACTTATCATGATCATTTCGTCCTACTTAGAACTCATCAGCTGGATATGATTGTATCTCATTGTTGATATTTACACTCCAAATCAAACTCAGCACTTCTCTCTTCAAGCTACAACGTGTTTATACCTATCGCACCAACCGATGACTAACTAGACTCTGTAGGTCAGCGAATAAGATGTTGGATTTTGAAGTAAAATGTACTACGTTTAAGTCTCAATGTTAATATTAACATTAAGATTCAGATACATCGATCTGTTAAGTGCCAACCACGGTGAAATGCGTCCTGAATTCCACTACTAGAGACTGTTAAACATCGATAAAAACTTGTGACGAAATTATAAAATCTAGGTGATCCGTTTCGGATGGACATCTGCTAAAAGAGTCTGATCAGTCTAATCAGCAAGCCATGCAAGCTCCCCAAAGAGTTCAACCCTTCTGTATCAAATTAAAATACATGATTTGATCCTGACTGTAGCTTTAATCTGTGGATGATCAGTGCATTTCAAATAATTATTTACTACCATTTTAATACATATGGCTAAAAAACATGATTTGAATGGTTTAAAACCATTTTGCTTACTTGATATATTCTAGTAGATGTTAATGGTACTCCAGTAACAGATTCGGTTGATTCTTGTCGATCCAATAAACGTTGTCTTAAGCTATCAATTTGACTCTCCAACTCTGTGTTACCTTTACGTAGACCATGAATTTCATCTAATAAATCATGCTGTATTCAAATGGAAAAAAATCGGTCAGTTTATAAGAGCATTCTTTACAATCGTTCAGGGTTAAAAAAATTTAATAGATAACATATTGTAGCCAAGTGGATAACGCGATGGCGTTTGAAGCGAAAGGTACTGGGTTCGAGTCCCAGAGTGAACATTAACTCTGAGATGCAGGTACATCCAGCCGACGAGTCCCGAATAGGACGAAACATGCGTCCTGGATTCCACTGCTAACCACTTACATTTTGTTCTATACAAACTGATCTCTTTCGCCTATCGTACTAAAATATAAACAGCAACAGGAAAAATTGCAGAATATTGTAACAGTTTTAGATGATTGTTGAAACATTCAACTTTTAGTCAATATTGAACAGGATCCAATCAACTTCATATCTTTTATTTAAGACAATACGGTAGGAATACGGTATGAAACTGTTTACCATTTAATCAGACATCATATAATCTCATTTGTGAGTAACTGAACTTTACTTATTTATCATGAAATTTCACTAGAACCTCGTTAAGATGCCCATCCAAGCTAGTCACTAATGTGTTTTCAATCACGTGTGTTTGAAAGAATGTGTATAGATTAGTTTATCAACGCTCAGATGGATGTTCGCAACAGCATGTGATTAAGGAATCTATTACCTTAAACATTACATAGGTATAAATAAGACTAATAATGCTACAGAAACAAACTTATGGTCTGAGACTGAACAAATGCTACTGAATAAGTTATGAATTGATGTACATAATACGAACGTAGCGCTAATACCAGAGAATAAAGTCTACAACCACATATATGCAGTTATGATGAACTAACAGACTTACATTTTCATTTTCAAGTTTTCTTAATCTCATTTCACGTTCTTCTGCACGTTTCTGATTAACTGATAGTCGATTATTGGTTTCTTCGATTGTAGACTGTAGACGAGTAATTTCATCAGCTTGACAACGCTTTACATAAAAAAATGATTTCCAAACAGAATATACATAACTTATTCAGGCCTGACATTTATAAATTCATAGTTATTGTATTGAATTGGATAAAAAATGTAAAATTATGCGTACGAATGTTAGGGCTGAACCAATCAGTCACCAATTGAAAATAATGTATGTCACGTTGAAGGAACCACAAGCATGCTTCACTCTTTATTCAGGAAGATTTAGGAGGAAGAACAAGTTCAGACAGGCAGACTGGAAAGAAGGATACCTCATCAAGATACCAAATGAAGGAGATCTGAGCAAATGTAAGAATTACAGAGGCATTACACTACAGTCGGTATCAGGAAAAGTTTTCAACAGAATGTTGCTGAATCAGATGAAAAACTCAGTAGACTCCCGAATTCGAGATCAACAGACCGGATTCCGTAAAAATTGGTCGTGTACTAATCAAATCACAACATTACGTACCTCTGTGGAACAAGCAACTGAATGGAACTAGCCAGTATAGATCAACTTCTTTGATTATGAGAAAGCATTTGACAGTGTGGATAGGAGAATATTATCGAAACGTCTTCGACACTATGCAATACCTGAGAAAATCGTCAATATCATACGGAATTCATACGACGGACTACAGTGCAAAGTCGTTCATGGAAGACAGCTGAGAGATTGATTACAAGTAAGGACCGGAGTCAGACAAGGCTACCTATTATGCTCCTTTCGCTTTCTTCTGGTGTTTGACTGGATTATGAAGACCTTGACTTCTAAGGGCAAGCACGGAATACAGTGGACGGCTAAGAATCAATTAGAAGATTTAAATTCTGCAAATGACCTACCCCTTGTATCCCATATACACGAACAAGTGCAGATGAAGACAATTAGTGTAACAGCAGCCCCTGCATCAGTAGGCCTCAGTGTACACCAAGGAGAAAACAAGGTCCTCGAATGAAACATAACGAGCACCAACTCAATCACACTTGATGGAGAAACTCTGTAATAGGTGTTAACTTTCACGTATTGAAGAGTAGCATCATAGATGAACAAGGAGGTTCTGATGCAGATGTAAAGGCAAGGATTGACAGAGCAAGGACAGCATTTCTACAGTTCAAAAACTAATGGAACCCAAAACAACTGACAACAATACCAAGACGAGAATCTTCAATGCAAACGTCAAGACAGTCCTACTGTACGGAAATGAAAGTCAGAGAACTAATACAACCATAATCAAAAAGGCAAAAGTCTTTATAAACAATTGTCTTCACAAGATACTCAATATCCGTTGACCGGATGCCAGCCTACTTTGGGAGAGAATAAGACAAGTTCCAACTGTAGAGGAAACTAGGAAAAGATGTTGGAAGTGGATAGGACATATATTGAGGAAATCATCAAACTGCATCACAAGGAAAGAGCTAGCTTAAAATCCTGAAAGGAAATGGAAAAGTGGAAGGCTATAGAACACATTATGTCGGGAATTGTAAGCAGTCTTGTAAAGGATGAATAGCAATTTGAAAGGATTACCCAGGTCAGCGTTGGATGGAGAATGCTGATGGTCGGCCTATGCTCCTCCATGAGGGGAAACAGGCGTAAGTAAATAAGTAAGTATGTATCCCACGTCGATTGAGCTAACATTGAAATGCCGGATAAATGAATAATTGTAAGGTCAATGATGAGGTTAGTTAAAAATCTTTTTACGCAAAATGCCCCTAACCACGTAAGCGCCCATCAACGCATACAAACACAGTTTGTTCAGTTTGGCTCAACAATAGGGATGTACAATCCCTAGTTCAATCTCGTCAGTACATTATTACTTACTTACTTACTTCATGAAGGAATTATCAATAATAACTGCTGTTTCAAATATTGTTTGTTTTTGGACGATTTTGTAGGAATATTTATTAAAAAATCGATTGACTAACCACAATCATAAATCAGATCATTTCAAAGGAACTGAACCGATTCGAATGAGAGTGATTTCAATACTTTGTTAGGTAGTTTTATAAAGATATTTCGTAAGTATATAATGTAAACAAATCTTTATAAAGAACTAAAATCAATTGAAGTACCACTGTTCGAAACAGTTGGGTAATCATTTTATTTTCATTTCAAAATCAATTACAATGTCCACTCATATGAGTCTTACTTTCACGGTGTTGTAAATTACTGATTTCATTGTTTGCTTGAATCTTCCCATTGATGTTTAGGACTGCAATTGGTCAGCCTCTAAATGGCGTATGTGCATACTGTACGTATTGCCTCGATATAACCTTCATTCACAAGCATTGTAAGCAAAGATGGATAGTGGCTAGCAGTGGAATCCAGGACGCGCGTTTCGTCCTATTTGGGACTCGTCAGCTTGATAGACCTCCATCTCAGAGTTGATGTTCACTCTGAGACTCAAACCGAATACCTTTCGCTTCAAACGCCACTCAACCACTGAGTCCTTATAGCCACCCAGTGGCCGAGTGAATAACCCGATGGCGTTTGGAGCGAAAGGTATTGGGTTCGAGTCCCAGAGTCCTTGATTCCACTGCTAGGCACTATCCATTTTTGCTTACAATCAATATTATTGTTTGCTTGAAGGTTTTTAAGTGCTAAAGCTTCGTCTTCTCTGTGTAATAACCTTCTATCAAAATTATTTTGATCATTCACTTAATAGGATTTATTAGTTGAAGTGTTTTAGCAGTAGATTTATTGGTATTGAAATGTGAACCACTAAATGTTAACTCAATTAAGCGATTGCTTCGAGGCCTTAAGGTCTCGAATTTCTAGATCCCTGATCTGTTAATTGATGAACACTACTGTAAAGTTCTATATCGGGAAGAAGCAGTTGTATAGTGCTGCATATTTCTCTTAATAGTTCTTCAATGAAACTTCTCTTGTAACATACAATTACAAAAGAAATATGATTTTTTTCGAAAGACAAACATACAATTTCACTTGTTTGACTCTTTAATTGATGTCCTTTCTCATCTAATTTCATTTCCAAATGTCCAATACGTGTTACTTGTTCTTGATTAGTACAACGTAGTCGTGCTAGTTCCTCAGTCTGAAATGTATAAAAATGAAATTGACAATTACAATATATTGTTGCATTAGTTATTCTGAATGTTAGTTACGAAAAATAAATGTGCACTGCTGAGGAGTCCCATACTAGGATGAAACGGCCGTCCAGTACTTTCAGGTTTTCAATGGTGATCTAGATTTAATTGAATCATGAATTCAAGTATTAAATAAACAATAGTATGAGGTGGTGACATTTAAAATCTAACGAGTGAGATCAGTGGTAGATAAGGTTTAAACGACCTTCACTTTAGATTCTAATTTATACTGCTACGTGGTCCTAATAATCCTATTGGACCAATCAGCATAAATCAGTTAATGCTTTTCCACTAGTTGCCTGATTGATTTAAAGTATATATAAAGAATTTTTTGTATTTTTGTTACATTAAAGCAGTAATAAGTCAGTTATTAAGTCTTATCTTCTGATGTTTTTGAGGCTCAGTAAAACATAAATAACTAAGGATATCAATGGTACTTATTCTCGATTGATGTGTTGCCAGTGTTAATTCAATCCAATAATACAAAGTAATGTCGGTTGTGATAGATGAGGACACTTATTTGGGTGAATCACGTTATGATCTATCGTTTAGGTGTTACTAATCTCTTCAAAAGTTTGATCTTTTAGTTTTTAACTAATTTAATTGAAATTATTCATAACAATAAATCACTCGAAATTAACATCACTTTGAATAATTGGAACCTTGAATTGAATATAACATAAGTTTTATAAGCTAATAGAATATTGAAAGCCCCAGAATGCCCTGGTACGGCCAAGATTGGGGAGAGTCCGGTCTCCTTCTCGAAATGCTCTCACATGGCCACGCGTATATAGTCTCTGTCATGAAATTCCTACTCACTACATTCTCGTGGCAATACTGTTGTTTACGAAATTGAGAGGATGAAAAGCGAACTGCTGGCGCTTTAACCGGGCCGATGGTCACGGCGAGTTTACTTAGGGGAGTTGGAAAACCCTGATTCCAAACCAATGGTGCACATGGGCTACAGTATCCTGAGGGAACAAATAGCGTATGAACCAATCGGTGGTCACTGGCTACTATGGGACTGCATTTCCTTAGCATCCTCCACTGACTTATGGATCAGATTTTTAGGTCAAAGGCTCCGAGTGTGGCCCTCTAAAAAAAACCACCTGCTTCATTTTGTTCCAATATACATTTGTAAGTCATTATCTCTATATCTAAATATTGATTTATAAATGTTTATGACTTACATATTGATTTTGTATTTGCTTTATTCGTTCTTCTCTATAAACTGCATCATCACGTAAACTTTTCACTTCTGCTTCAGCAGTTGCCAATTGTTTACGTATATTATTTAGTTCATCTCTTAGCTTAAACTATATTTAAAAAATAAAAAAAGTACTAAAATGGTGGATGGTTGCTCAATTTTGTGGATTGATTGAAGTTAAATATTAACACTTTTGGATACTGGCTCAATGATCTAGAGGTTAAGCGCTCTCGAGCGAGACTGATAGATTCTGGGTTCGAATCTCGCGAAGCGATATCGTGGATTCATACAAAAACCTAACTAAACAATTCACATACTTCTCTAAGCAACTAAACTAAATGGTTATAAGGAAAATTTGCTTGTCAATCATAAAGTTACAGAAAGAAATTATGCAGTTCTATTGAGAGATCATATAGAGTTGAAATATGTTTAGATTTAGAGAAACATCATTGATGAGTTAAGATGAACTCTACATTACAGCTTCAAATAAAAGAAACTTAAAATATATAAAATCTTTATTATATTTCAATAATTTAGATACATCGTGCATTGAATATGATCTTTGTAAAGTTAATGGATGTGAATTGCTAAGAAATTTAGTAGTAGTGTAGTAAACAAGAAGACGATTGGGGACAACCGGATGTATTTGAGGACGAAATTATAGAAAACCTCATTAAAATCTGACAATCATACAGTAAACTGTTAATTTGCAAACTATCAATCAATTGTCTCAATCTTGACCATTCCTTCTTCAAATATCAATCCATAGTCTGAGATTATTATTGTTCATGCATTTTCATACCAATTGAGTTTCGTTTCCGTTCTCTCCTTATCGATCTTCTAGTGAAATACATTCTCTACCTGACCATAGTCATATACTACTACTTATGTGGATGTAAGCAACCCACACCACAGTAGTATAAATTTATCATTCATAGTCTGTTAGATTTTCATAATCTTCATTCAGCATCATTACAGAACCATCTAAATAGCTTCGAGCTCATTAAAATTTGTTCAATTTCTCAGTACTGGAACCCTTTTTTTTCAGATATCTCCGTTATAAAGTTTGATAACTTTTAATGACCTCATTGTTTATTTATTTATAATAGTAATAATTATAAGAAGGGGTTTTGTGAAGATTTAGTATTTTCATAGTTGAAAGCGTAAGTGAAATGCTTATATACTCTCAATCGAACTTCTGGACAAGCCAATTCACTTATCCATCTGGAGTCCTGTTTTCACCTTGTTAATTATTCACTTATTAACCCCCGATTACTTTTTATATGAGCGTAGGTGTGTGTACACTTTTAACCTTATTCATCACATGTCTGTAACTTATTCTTGTCTGACTATAAATATTGAATAAAGCTTGATAAAAGCGAGTTGGCTTACCCGCCACCTCCAATACTGGGTTCGAATCTCGTGAAGGCGGGATCGTGGATGCGCACTTCTGAGGAGTCTCACGATAGGACGAAACGGTCGTCCAGTGCTTCCAGGTTTTCCATGGTGATCTAGCTTCAATTGACTCATGATTTCAACTATATAAAAAATTACTCAAATCTCCACAAAACCCCCTTCTGATAATACTACATGAGTTGGCTTACCCGCCATCTCCAATGGTTGTCGTTTTTTGCTATGCTTGCTGATACTTGCTCATGTGCTTATAACTTTCTGGCCTGTGTCATTTGTTAATAAAACTGTAGTTGCCACTTCTATTTGCCCTGTGATTTTATGCACCGTTAAGAATTGTATTATAACGGTTATTGAGGTGAACGATTAGCGCAGCATTGCATTACAAGATGGTTAATTTGGATATACTTTGTAAGAATGTTTGTAGCTTTTATTTATGTTTCTCAACTTCTTACTTAATTTGTTTAATTGTTAATTCGATTGGACGAGAACCGGTACTTTCAACGTTGTATGATCGCCGGCACAATTGTTAATACTTATCACAAAACGTTGTATAAGACGTTGCACATACTTTAATGAATAGATTAATTACTGCTTACATAACACATGTTATCTCTCTGTCTAGCTAGCTATTGACATATAACCATCTTTATTTGGTGTCTTTATCACTACTAATCAGGTCATTTCTTTGATTGTAGTAATCAGATGTATCTATTGGCCACTATCTATCATCTTCATATCGTAATTGTAGAACCAACTTCTTGACCTTTTCAACATTCAATCATTAATTTACCAGCCAGTTAACCAATTGTGTAATCTCATTGTATTCATTTTTATGCTCACTAATTTTGGCTTACGTATGGCGTAATAAGGGTTGTTATACGTCTACGTGATTGAGTCTAACGTTTGAACAGTTGAACTACTTGAATCTTTCCATTTAATCTATCACTCATATATTTAACCTTGTCAAGTACTTACCTGTGACCTCGATCATGTTTTATA
>NW_017386270.1:0-23304 GCF_000237925.1 Schistosoma mansoni
ATTCAGTTCTCTAATTTCCCACAAAATCTATATTTCCCATTCGGTTTCTTTACCAAGAGTACCGGTGAGCTATATGGGCTGTCCGCCTCCTCGATTATTCCTTCTTTCAGCATCTCTTGGACCTGTCGATTTACTTCAGCCTCTAAGTGCACAGGGACACGACGTGTTGTGAATATACTTCCTCCATTGTTCTTTATCGGGATTTCGTGCTTTACTTTGTCGCAAAATCCGTACGGTTCTCCTTCTCCAGTGAACAGTTTCGCATACTTTGTGCACAACTCGGTGATGTTTGGTTTCTTCGTCGAAACGGCTGTTGCCACTCTAACCTCAGCCACCTCGCTACTTTCATGTATTGGGAATGAACCGTACTTCGTGACCACCTTACCGCTTTTTAGGTCGACTATGGCTTTTACTTCTCTTAGGAAATCTGCTCCTAATATTGGTCTCGACAGGTATGCGGTTACCACGAACGGAAAACTTATCTCCGAACCATCCACTTTTACGATACTGTTAGACACGCCCAATACCTCTAACATATGCCCTCCTATAGTGTGAACTGCGACTTTACACGGCTTGAATCTCTTACATTGCTCTTTACCTATTAACGAAACTGCTGCCCCTGTATCGATTAGGCACACTAAATCTAGTTCATTTACGTTCACTCTTGCATAGACTGCCCCTCTATCTACTAATGCAACAACCCCCAGATCCCTAGAGTAAGAAGGAAACACGTAACGTCTAAAATATCTCCGTTTTCGTCGTGTTGGACAGTTTATCTTCCAGTGTCCTGTCCCTCCACATGCGAAACACTTATCATTCCTTTTACGAGTCACTCGTAATGCCGCAATCTCGTGCTTCAGTTCTTCAATCTTCTTCTCAATGCTGCTTATCTCCTGACTTCCGCACGCGACCGGAGCTACTGTTCGTGTCATCAACTGTCGCGTCACCTTTGCAAGCTCACTGATATCCATAGGTTGCGCGGCGTGTACCAGTCTCAGCTGCTGGGAAACGGCAACAGGCACGCTCTCGATAAACTGCGACGCCAACAACTGTGCCTCCGACTCCTCATCCAGATTTGGCAGCGCGCGACGCAGCAACTTGGTAAGCTCGACGGCCAGCACCAGCGGATCACCATCGATCGGCAACTTCGCCACTCGGAACTTCTGCAGTGCTTCTTCTCTGTCCACTGGGCTATCGAACTCCACGATCAACCTCTCCGTGACTGCCTCCCATGTCGTCTTACCGCCCACACCGTCCAGGCTGTCATATACAGCTTTCGCTCTGCCTCGCAGCAGCGTCCCCAGCACCACCGTCTTCGCCTTCGGCTCCTTCACTCCCACCAGCTCCGCTACAGCTTCGAACTCCTTCAGGAAGCCCAGAACATCTCCGTCTTCAAATTCCTTCGGCCATGGGATCTTCATCCTTGGAGGCAGCGACACCAAATGTTGTGAATGAGAACACAGGTGAGGACAACCAACTATATATTTAGCACAAATTACAACGTTACTTGGTAAAATACGAAAAACCATGCTATGATACACTATTTGCAAAATGTTCTTCAATTGCTTAAGGCTTCATTGTTCCTGCATTTCCACACAAATTGCTTTTTATTTCTGTTCTTCTCTTCTTGATCTTCTCAATCTTCTGCTGTCAGATATTCTATTCCTTACTCACCATATATACTACTTATGTTGATATCAGTAGCTCACACCACAGTATGTGTTGTGTAGTGTGTAGTGTTGTGGTGAATAGCAGAGTGTATTTGCATGATGATGGTGAAATGGAATGTTGAAATTGATGAGTAAGTTTTGTGTATTTCCAATCATTTTCCGTGTGGCCGAGTGGTCAAAGGCGTTGGATGGGGAACCACCTTTAAACGGCGCCGGTTCGAATCCCACCATCAACATACCTATTCACAACCACTAACATCACATTATCACATCACACACAATACTCACTATCACATACATACTACCACAATCACACAATCACAGCCCAACATCATCACAGTCATCAACAACAACGAATACTACTACTACTACTACCACTACTACTAATACTACTTATATCTATATAAGCAGTATATATGGCGAGTCAGGAATAGAATGTGTGGCAGCAGAAATTCGTGAAGTTCCAGGAGGAAAGAACGTGAACAGAAAGCGATTCGTATTGAAATGAAGGAACAGTGAATTGTGAGACGATTGATTGACATTCGCAAAGGAACAGTCAAGGTTCATTGATATTTTGCAAATTAAGTATTTACTGTTTTCCTCTCACATTTTACTAAGACATTCTGCAATTTTCACTTCCAATACATTGGATTGTCCCCACTCGTCTTCTTGTTCTTGTTCTTGTTGTTGTTGTTGTTCACCACACTACGACTATTACAATTACAACTACAAATACAACGAAAAACAAAAACAGTACTACAAACACAAACAAAACCACAATCACCACGTCACACTCTCCACATTCTCACTCCCGTGTCCCCTGTTACTTCCACACTTCTTTTAATTCATTCACAACACCGACCAGTCACAGTCACTTGCCTAGTCCCACTCACACACAACATCGTCTCCTCACTGTATCCAACTACTACTGTCATGTGTGCCGATTGCTGCTTAACTCAGTGTGAACTTGATTCAGCACGTGGGATGGCATGCAGACACATTGAGTGGACAAGTGTCAAACAGACAGGATGAAACACACTCTCCCTCACTGACTCATCGTCTCAACGTGTTACACTGCGTAGTTTGTCGAAGCAGACAGTGGTGGATGGATTGACATGGGGTGATGAGTGGTGAGTGGTTGTGTGGTTGATTGATTGAATGTGTGAGTGAGTGAGTGAGTGATTGAGTGATTGAGTGAGTGAGTGATTGAGTGAGTGAGTGAGTGAGTGAGTGAGTAGTATGTGTTGTGTAGTGTGTAGTGTTGTGGTGAATAGCAGAGTGTATTTGCATGATGATGGTGAAATGGAATGTTGAAATTGATGAGTAAGTTTTGTGTATTTCCAATCATTTTCCGTGTGGCCGAGTGGTCAAAGGCGTTGGATGGGGAACCACCTTTAAACGGCGCCGGTTCGAATCCCACCATCAACATACCTATTCACAACCACTAACATCACATTATCACACTCACTATCACATACATACTACCACAATCACACAATCACAGCCCAACATCATCACAGTCATCAACAACAACGAATACTACTACTACTACTACCACTAATACTAACACTACTTATATCTATATAAGTAGTATAGATGGCGAGTCAGGAATAGAATGTGTGGCAGCAGAAATTCGTGAAGTTCCAGGAGGAAAGAACGTGAACAGAAAGCGATTCGTATTGAATTGAAGGAACAGTGAATTGTGAGACGATTGATTGACATTCGCAAAGGAACAGTCAAGGTTCATTGATATTTTGCAAATTAAGTATTTACTGTTTTCCTCTCACATTTTACTAAGACATTCTGCAATTTTCACTTCCAATACATTGGATTGTCCCCACTCGTCTTCTTGTTCTTTTTCTTGTTCTTCTTCTTGTTGTTGTTCTTGTTGTTGTTGTTGTTGTTGCTGTTCACCACACTACGACGTTTACAATTACAACTACAAATACAACGAAAAAACAAAAACAGTACTACAACCACAAACAAAACCACAATCACCACGTCACACTCTCCACATTCTCACTCCCGTGTCCCCTGTTACTTCCACACTTCTTTTAATTCATTCACAACACCGACCAGTCACAGTCACTTGCCTAGTCCCACTCACACACAACATCGTCTCCTCACTGTATCCAACTACTACTGTCATGTGTGCCGATTGCTGCTTAACTCAGTGTGAACTTGATTCAGCACGTGGGATGGCATGCAGACACATTGAGTGGACAAGTGTCAAACAGACAGGATGAAACACACTCTCCCTCACTGACTCATCGTCTCAACGTGTTACACTGCGTAGTTTGTCGAAGCAGACAGTGGTGGATGGATTGACATGGGGTGATGAGTGGTGAGTGGTTGTGTGGTTGATTGATTGAATGTGTGAGTGAGTGAGTGAGTGTATGAGTGAGTGAGTGAGTAGTATGTGTTGTGTAGTGTGTATTGATGTGGTGAATAGCAGTATGTGTTGTGTAGTGTGTAGTGTTGTGGTGAATAGCAGAGTGTATTTGCATGATGATGGTGAAATGGAATGTTGAAATTGATGAGTAAGTTTTGTGTATTTCCAGTCATTTTCCGTGTGGCCGAGTGGTCTAGGGCGTTGGATGGGGAACCACTTTTAAACGACGCCGGTTCGAATCCCACCATCAACATACCTATTCACAACCACTAACATCACATTATCACATCACACACAATACCCACTATCACATACATACTACCACAACCACACAATCACAGCCCAACATCATCACAGTCATCAACAACAACGAATACTAATACTAACACTACTTATATCTATATAAGTAGTATAGATGGCGAGTCAGGGATAGAATGTGTGGCAGCAGAAATTCGTGAAGTTCCAGGAGGAAAGAACGTGAACAGAAAGCGATTCGTATTGAAATGAAGGAACAGTGAATTGTGAGACGATTGATTGACATTCGCAAAGGAACAGTCAAGGTTCATTGATATTTTGCAAATTAAGTATTTACTGTTTTCCTCTCACATTTTACTAAGACATTCTGCAATTTTCACTTCCAATACATTGGATTGTCCCCACTCGTCTTCTTGTTCTTTTTCTTGTTCTTCTTCTTGTTCTTGTTCTTGTTGTAGCTGTTCTTCTTGTTGCTGTTCACCACACTACGACGTTTACAATTACAACTACAAATACAACGAAAAAACAAAAACAGTACTACAAACACAAACAAAACCACAATCTCCACGTCACACTCTCCACATTCTCACTCCCGTGTCCCCTGTTACTTCCACACTTCATTTTATTCATTCACAACACCGACCAGTCACAGTCACTTGCCTAGTCCCACTCACACACAACATCGTCTCCTCACTGTATCCAACTACTACTGTCATGTGTGCCGATTGCCGCTTAACTCAGTGTGAACTTGATTCAGCACGTGGGATGGCATGCAGACACATTGAGTGGACAAGTGTCAAACAGACAGGATGAAACACACTCCCCTCACTGACTCATCGTCTGAACGTGTTACACTGCGTAGTTTGTCGAAGCAGACAGTGGTGGATGGATTGACATGGGGTGATGAGTGGTGAGTGGTTGTGTGGTTGATTGATTGAATGTGTGAGTGTATGAGTGAGTGTATGAGTGAGTGTATGAGTGAGTGAGTGAGTGAGTGTTTGATTGAGTGAGTGAGTGAGTGAGTGAGTGAGTGAGTAGTATGTGTTGTGTAGTGTGTAGTGTTGTGGTGAATAGCAGAGTGTATTTGCATGATGATGGTGAAATGGAATGTTGAAATTGATGAGTAAGTTTTGTGTATTTCCAATCATTTTCCGTGTGGCCGAGTGGTCAAAGGCGTTGGATGGGGAACCACCTTTAAACGGCGCCGGTTCGAATCCCACCATCAACATACCTATTCACAACCACTAACATCACATTATCACATCACACACAATACCCACTATCACATACATACTACCACAATCACACAATCACAGCCCAACATCATCACAGTCATCAACAACAACGAATACTAATACTAACACTACTTATATCTATATAAGTAGTATAGATGGCGAGTCAGGAATAGAATGTGTGGCAGCAGAAATTCGTGAAGTTCCAGGAGGAAAGAACGTGAACAGAAAGCGATTCGTATTGAATTGAAGGAACAGTGAATTGTGAGACGATTGATTGACATTCGCAAAGGAACAGTCAAGGTTCATTGATATTTTGCAAATTAAGTATTTACTGTTTTCCTCTCACATTTTACTAAGACATTCTGCAATTTTCACTTCAAATACATTGGATTGTCCCCACTCGTCTTCTTGTTCTTTTTCTTGTTCTTCTTCTTGTTGTTGTTCTTGTTGTTGTTGTTGTTGTTGCTGTTCACCACACTACGACGTTTACAATTACAACTACAAATACAACGAAAAAACAAAAACAGTACTACAACCACAAACAAAACCACAATCACCACGTCACACTCTCCACATTCTCACTCCCGTGTCCCCTGTTACTTCCACACTTCATTTAATTCATTCACAACACCGACCAGTCACAGTCACTTGCCTAGTCCCACTCACACACAACATCGTCTCCTCACTGTATCCAACTACTACTGTCATGTGTGCCGATTGCTGCTTAACTCAGTGTGAACTTGATTCAGAACGTGGGATGGCATGCAGACACATTGAGTGGACAAGTGTCAAACAGACAGGATGAAACACACTCTCCCTCACTGACTCATCGTCTGAACGTGTTACACTGCGTAGTTTGTCGAAGCAGACAGTGGTGGATGGATTGACACGGGGTGATGAGTGGTGAGTGGTTGTGTGGTTGATTGATTGAATGTGTGAGTGAGTGAGTGAGTGTATGAGTGATTGTATGAGTGAGTGAGTGAGTGTATGAGTGAGTGAGTGAGTGAGTGTGTGATTGAGTGAGTGAGTGAGTAGTATGTGTTGTGTAGTGTGTAGTGTTGTGGTGAATAGCAGAGTGTATTTGCATGATGATGGTGAAATGGAATGTTGAAATTGATGAGTAAGTTTTGTGTATTTCCAATCATTTTCCGTGTGGCCGAGTGGTCTAGGGCGTTGGATGGGGAACCACTTTTAAACGACGCCGGTTCGAATCCCACCATCAACATACCTATTCACAACCACTAACATCACATTATCACATCACACACAATACCCACTATCACATACATACTACCACAACCACACAATCACAGCCCAACATCATCACAGTCATCAACAACAACGAATACTAATACTAACACTACTTATATCTATATAAGTAGTATAGATGGCGAGTCAGGAATAGAATGTGTGGCAGCAGAAATTCGTGAAGTTCCAGGAGGAAAGAACGTGAACAGAAAGCGATTCGTATTGAATTGAAGGAACAGTGAATTGTGAGACGATTGATTGACATTCGCAAAGGAACAGTCAAGGTTCATTGATATTTTGCAAATTAAGTATTTACTGTTTTCCTCTCACATTTTACTAAGACATTCTGCAATTTTCACTTCCAATACATTGGATTGTCCCCACTCGTCTTCTTGTTCTTTTTCTTGTTCTTCTTCTTGTTCTTGTTGCTGTTCTTGTTGTTGCTGTTGCTGTTCACCACACTACGACGTTTACAATTACAACTACAAATACAACGAAAAAACAAAAACAGTACTACAAACACAAACAAAACCACAATCACCACGTCACACTCTCCACATTCTCACTCCCGTGCCCCCTGTTACTTCCACACTTCTTTTAATTCATTCACAACACCGACCAGTCACAGTCACTTGCCTAGTCCCACTCACACACAACATCGTCTCCTCACTGTATCCAACTACTACTGTCATGTGTGCCGATTGCTGCTTAACTCAGTGTGAACTTGATTCAGAACGTGGGATGGCATGCAGACACATTGAGTGGACAAGTGTCAAACAGACAGGATGAAACACACTCTCCCTCACTGACTCATCGTCTCAACGTGTTACACTGCGTAGTTTGTCGAAGCAGACAGTGGTGGATGGATTGACACGGGGTGATGAGTGGTGAGTGGTTGTGTGGTTGATTGATTGAATGTGGGATTGAGTGAGTGAGTGAGTGTATGAGTGAGTGAGTGTTTGATTGAGTGTTTGAGTGAGTGTGTGAGTGAGTAGTATGTGTTGTGTAGTGTGTAGTGTTGTGGTGAATAGCAGAGTGTATTTGCATGATGATGGTGAAATGGAATGTTGAAATTGATGAGTAAGTTTTGTGTATTTCCAAACATTTTCCGTGTGTCCGTGTGGTCTAAGGCGTTGGATGGGGAACCACTTTTAAACGACGCCGGTTCGAATCCCACCATCAACATACCTATTCACAACCACTAACATCACATTATCACATCACACACAATACTCACTATCACATACATACTACCACAACCACACAATCACAGCCCAACATCATCACAGTCATCAACAACAACGAATACTAATACTAACACTACTTATATCTATATAAGTAGTATAGATGGCGAGTCAGGAATAGAATGTGTGGCAGCAGAAATTCGTGAAGTTCCAGGAGGAAAGAACGTGAACAGAAAGCGATTCGTATTGAATTGAAGGAACAGTGAATTGTGAGACGATTGATTGACATTCGCAAAGGAACAGTCAAGGTTCATTGATATTTTGCAAATTAAGTATTTACTGTTTTCCTCTCACATTTTACTAAGACATTCTGCAATTTTCACTTCCAATACATTGGATTGTCCCCACTCGTCTTCTTGTTCTTTTTCTTGTTCTTCTTCTTGTTCTTGTTGCTGTTCTTGTTGTTGTTGATGTTGTTCACCACACTACGACTATTACAATTACAACTACAAATACAACGAAAAAACAAAAACAGTACTACAAACACAAACAAAACCACAATCACCACGTCACACTCTCCACATTCTCACTCCCGTGTCCCCTGTTACTTCCACACTTCTTTTAATTCATTCACAACACCGACCAGTCACAGTCACTTGCCTAGTCCCACTCACACACAACATCGTCTCCTCGCTGTATCCAACTACTACTGTCATGTGTGCCGATTGCTGCTTAACTCAGTGTGAACTTGATTCAGCACGTGGGATGGCATGCAGACACATTGAGTGGACAAGTGTCAAACAGACAGGATGAAACACACTCTCCCTCACTGACTCATCGTCTCAACGTGTTACACTGCGTAGTTTGTCGAAGCAGACAGTGGTGGATGGATTGACATGGGGTGATGAGTGGTGAGTGGTTGTGTGGTTGATTGATTGAATGTGGGATTGAGTGAGTGAGTGAGTGTATGAGTGAGTGTATGAGTGAGTGAGTGTTTGATTGAGTGTTTGAGTGAGTGAGTGAGTGTGTAGTATGTGTTGTGTAGTGTGTAGTGATGTGGTGAATAGCAGAGTGTATTTGCATGATGATGGTGAAATGGAATGTTGAAATTGATGAGTAAGTTTTGTGTATTTCCAATCATTTTCCGTGTGGCCGAGTGGTCTAAGGCGTTGGATGGGGAACCACCTTTAAACGGCGCCGGTTCGAATCCCACCATCAACATACCTATTCACAACCACTAACATCACATTATCACATCACACACAATACTCACTATCACATACATACTACCACAATCACACAATCACAGCCCAACATCATCACAGTCATCAACAACAACGAATACTAATACTAACACTACTTATATCTATATAAGTAGTATAGATGGCGAGTCAGGAATAGAATGTGTGGCAGCAGAAATTCGTGAAGTTCCAGGAGGAAAGAACGTGAACAGAAAGCGATTCGTATTGAATTGAAGGAACAGTGAATTGTGAGACGATTGATTGACATTCGCAAAGGAACAGTCAAGGTTCATTGATATTTTGCAAATTAAGTATTTACTGTTTTCCTCTCACATTTTACTAAGACATTCTGCAATTTTCACTTCCAATACATTGGATTGTCCCCACTCGTCTTCTTGTTCTTTTTCCTGTTCTTCTTCTTGTTCTTGTTGCTGTTCTTGTTGTTGTTGTTGTTGTTGCTGTTCACCACACTACGACGTTTACAATTACAACTACAAATACAACGAAAAAACAAAAACAGTACTACAAACACAAACAAAACCACAATCAACACGTCACACTCTCCACATTCTCACTCCCGTGTCCCCTGTTACTTCCACACTTCTTTTAATTCATTCACAACACCGACCAGTCACAGTCACTTGCCTAGTCCCACTCACACACAACATCGTCTCCTCACTGTATCCAACTACTACTGTCATGTGTGCCGATTGCTGCTTAACTCAGTGTGAACTTGATTCAGCACGTGGGATGGCATGCAGACACATTGAGTGGACAAGTGTCAAACAGACAGGATGAAACACACTCTCCCTCACTGACTCATCGTCTCAACGTGTTACACTGCGTAGTTTGTCGAAGCAGACAGTGGTGGATGGATTGACATGGGGTGATGAGTGGTGAGTGGTTGTGTGGTTGATTGATTGAATGTGTGAGTGAGTGAGTGTATGAGTGAGTGAGTGAGTGAGTACTATGTGTTGTGTAGTGTGTAGTGTTGTGGTGAATAGCAGAGTGTATTTGCATGATGATGGTGAAATGGAATGTTGAAATTGATGAGTAAGTTTTGTGTATTTCCAAACATTTTCCGTGTGTCCGTGTGGTCTAGGGCGTTGGATGGGGAACCACCTTTAAACGGCGCCGGTTCGAATCCCACCATCAACATACCTATTCACAACCACTAACATCACATTATCACATCACACACAATACTCACTATCACATACATACTACCACAACCACACAATCACAGCCCAACATCATCACAGTCATCAACAACAACGAATACTAATACTAACACTACTTATATCTATATAAGTAGTATAGATGGCGAGTCAGGAATAGAATGTGTGGCAGCAGAAATTCGTGAAGTTCCAGGAGGAAAGAACGTGAACAGAAAGCGATTCGTATTGAATTGAAGGAACAGTGAATTGTGAGACGATTGATTGACATTCGCAAAGGAACAGTCAAGGTTCATTGATATTTTGCAAATTAAGTATTTACTGTTTTCCTCTCACATTTTACTAAGACATTCTGCAATTTTCACTTCCAATACATTGGATTGTCCCCACTCGTCTTCTTGTTCTTTTTCTTGTTCTTCTTCTTGTTCTTGTTGCTGTTCTTGTTGTTGTTGATGTTGTTCACCACACTACGACTATTACAATTACAACTACAAATACAACGAAAAAACAAAAACAGTACTACAAACACAAACAAAACCACAATCACCACGTCACACTCTCCACATTCTCACTCCCGTGTCCCCTGTTACTTCCACACTTCTTTTAATTCATTCACAACACCGACCAGTCACAGTCACTTGCCTAGTCCCACTCACACACAACATCGTCTCCTCACTGTATCCAACTACTACTGTCATGTGTGCCGATTGCTGCTTAACTCAGTGTGAACTTGATTCAGCACGTGGGATGGCATGCAGACACATTGAGTGGACAAGTGTCAAACAGACAGGATGAAACACACTCTCCCTCACTGACTCATCGTCTCAACGTGTTACACTGCGTAGTTTGTCGAAGCAGACAGTGGTGGATGGATTGACATGGGGTGATGAGTGGTGAGTGGTTGTGTGGTTGATTGATTGAATGTGGGATTGAGTGAGTGAGTGAGTGTATGAGTGAGTGAGTGTTTGATTGAGTGTTTGAGTGAGTGTGTGAGTGAGTAGTATGTGTTGTGTAGTGTGTAGTGTTGTGGTGAATAGCAGAGTGTATTTGCATGATGATGGTGAAATGGAATGTTGAAATTGATGAGTAAGTTTTGTGTATTTCCAATCATTTTCCGTGTGGCCGAGTGGTCAAAGGCGTTGGATGGGGAACCACCTTTAAACGGCGCCGGTTCGAATCCCACCATCAACATACCTATTCACAACCACTAACATCACATTATCACATCACACACAATACCCACTATCACATACATACTACCACAATCACACAATCACAGCCCAACATCATCACAGTCATCAACAACAACGAATACTACTACTACTAATACTAATACTAACACTACTTATATCTATATAAGTAGTATAGATGGCGAGTCAGGAATAGAATGTGTGGCAGCAGAAATTCGTGAAGTTCCAGGAGGAAAGAACGTGAACAGAAAGCGATTCGTATTGAAATGAAGGAACAGTGAATTGTGAGACGATTGATTGACATTCGCAAAGGAACAGTCAAGGTTCATTGATATTCTGCAAATTAAGTATTTACTGTTTTCCTCTCACATTTTACTAAGACATTCTGCAATTTTCACTTCCAATACATTGGATTGTCCCCACTCGTCTTCTTGTTCTTGTTCTTGTTGTTGCTGTTCTTGTTGTTGTTGTTCTTGTTGTTCTTGTTGTTTACCACACTACGACTATTACAATTACAACTACAAATACAACGAAAAAACAAAAACAGTACTACAAACACAAACAAAACCACAATCACCACGTCACACTCTCCACATTCTCACTCCCATGTCCCCTGTTACTTCCACACTTCATTTAATTCATTCACAACACCGACCAGTCACAGTCACTTGCCTAGTCCCACTCACACACAACATCGTCTCCTCACTGTATCCAACTACTACTGTGATGTGTGCCGATTGCTGCTTAACTCAGTGTGAACTTGATTCAGCACGTGGGATGGCATGCAGACACATTGAGTGGACAAGTGTCAAACAGACAGGATGAAACACACTCTCCCTCACTGACTCATCGTCTCAACGTGTTACACTGCGTAGTTTGTCGAAGCAGACAGTGGTGGATGGATTGACATGGGGTGATGAGTGGTGAGTGGTTGTGTGGTTGATTGATTGAATGTGTGAGTGAGTGAGTGTGTGAGAATACGCAGATGACATAGTCCTATTTGGTGAAGACGCTGACAAAATTCAGAGTAATAATGCCAGGCTGTTTGGGATGCGTTTCTCCCCATCTAAATGTACATTTAAATTGATGAGTAAGTTTTGTGTATTTCCAATCATTCTCGTGTGGCCGAGTGGTCTAGGGCGTTGGATGGGGAACCACTTTTAAACGACGCCGGTTCGAATCCCACCATCAACATACCTATTCACAACCACCAACATCACATTATCACATCACACACAATACCCACTATCACATACATACTACCACAACCACACAATCACAGCCCAACATCATCACAGTCATCAACAACAACGAATACTAATACTAACACTACTTATATCTATATAAGTAGTATAGATGGCGAGTCAGGAATAGAATGTGTGGCAGCAGAAATTCGTGAAGTTCCAGGAGGAAAGAACGTGAACAGAAAGCGATTCGTATTGAAATGAAGGAACAGTGAATTGTGAGACGATTGATTGACATTCGCAAAGGAACAGTCAAGGTTCATTGATATTTTGCAAATTAAGTATTTACTGTTTTCCTCTCACATTTTACTAAGACATTCTGCAATTTTCACTTCAAATACATTGGATTGTCCCCACTCGTCTTCTTGTTCTTTTACTTGTTCTTCTTCTTGTTCTTGTTCTTGTTGTTGCTGTTCTTCTTGTTGTTGTTCACCACACTACGACTATTACAATTACAACTACAAATACAACGAAAAAACAAAAACAGTACTACAAACACAAACAAAACCACAATCACCACGTCACACTCTCCACATTCTCACTCCCGTGTCCCCTGTTACTTCCACACTTCATTTTATTCATTCACAACACCGACCAGTCACAGTCACTTGCCTAGTCCCACTCACACACAACATCGTCTCCTCACTGTATCCAACTACTACTGTGATGTGTGCCGATTGCTGCTTAACTCAGTGTGAACTTGATTCAGCACGTGGGATGGCATGCAGACACATTGAGTGGACAAGTGTCAAACAGACAGGATGAAACACACTCTCCCTCACTGACTCATCGTCTCAACGTGTTACACTGCGTAGTTTGTCGAAGCAGACAGTGGTGGATGGATTGACATGGGGTGATGAGTGGTGAGTGGTTGTGTGGTTGATTGATTGAATGTGTGAGTGAGTGAGTGTGTGATTGAGTGTGTGATTGAGTGTGTGAGTAGTATGTGTTGTGTAGTGTGTAGTGTTGTGGTGAATAGCAGAGTGTATTTGCATGATGATGGTGAAATGGAATGTTGAAATTGATGAGTAAGTTTTGTGTATTTCCAAACATTTTCCGTGTGTCCGTGTGGTCTAGGGCGTTGGATGGGGAACCACCTTTAAACGACGCCGGTTCGAATCCCACCATCAACATACCTATTCACAACCACTAACATCACATTATCACATCACACACAATACTCACTATCACATACATACTACCACAACCACACAATCACAGCCCAACATCATCACAGTCATCAACAACAACGAATACTAATACTAACACTACTTATATCTATATAAGTAGTATAGATGGCGAGTCAGGAATAGAATGTGTGGCAGCAGAAATTCGTGAAGTTCCAGGAGGAAAGAACGTGAACAGAAAGCGATTCGTATTGAAATGAAGGAACAGTGAATTGTGAGACGATTGATTGACATTCGCAAAGGAACAGTCAAGGTTCATTGATATTTTGTAAATTAAGTATTTACTGTTTTCCTCTCACATTTTACTAAGACATTCTGCAATTTTCACTTCAAATACATTGGATTGTCCCCACTCGTCTTCTTGTTCTTTTTCCTGTTCCTCTTATGTTCTTCTTCTTGTTTTTGTTCTTGTTGCTGTTGTTGTTGTTGCTGTTCACCACACAACGACGTTTACAATTACAACTACAAATACAACGAATAAACAAAAACAGTACTACAAACACAAACAAAACCACAATCACCACGTCACACTCTCCACATTCTCACTCCCATGTCCCCTGTTACTTCCACACTTCATTTAATCCATTCACAACACCGACCAGTCACAGTCACTTGCCTAGTCCCACTCACACACAACATCGTCTCCTCACTGTATCCAACTACTACTGTCATGTGTGCCGATTGCTGCTTAACTCAGTGTGAACTTGATTCAGCACGTGGGATGGCATGCAGACACATTGAGTGGACAAGTGTCAAACAGACAGGATGAAACACACTCTCCCTCACTGACTCATCGTCTCAACGTGTTACACTGCGTAGTTTGTCGAAGCAGACAGTGGTGGATGGATTGACATGGGGTGATGAGTGGTTGTGTGGTTGATTGATTGAATGTGTGAGTGAGTGAGTGTGTGATTGAGTGAGTGAGTGAGTGAGTGTATAAGTGAGTGTATGAGTGAGTGAGTGATTGAGTGTATGAGTGATTGAGTGAGTGAGTGTGTGATTGAGTGAGTGTGTCAGTGATTGATTGAGTGAGTGAGTGAGTAGTATGTTTTGTGTAGTGTGTAGTGTTGTGGTGAATAGCAGAGTGTATTTGCATGATGATGGTGAAATGGAATGTTGAAATTGATGAGTAAGTTTTGTGTATTTCCAATCATTTTCCGTGTGGCCGAGTGGTCTAAGGCGTTGGATGGGGAACCACTTTTAAACGACGCTGGTTCGAATCCCACCATCAACATACCTATTCACAACCACTAACATCACATTATCACATCACACACAATACCCACTATCACATACATACTACCACAATCACACAATCACAGCCCAACATCATCACAGTCATCAACAACAACGAATACTAATACTAACACTACTTATATCTATATAAGTAGTATAGATGGCGAGTCAGGAATAGAATGTGTGGCAGCAGAAATTCGTGAAGTTCCAGGAGGAAAGAACGTGAACAGAAAGCGATTCGTATTGAATTGAAGGAACAGTGAATTGTGAGACGATTGATTGACATTCGCAAAGGAACAGTCAAGGTTCATTGATATTTTGCAAATTAAGTATTTACTGTTTTCCTCTCACATTTTACTAAGACATTCTGCAATTTTCACTTCCAATACATTGGATTGTCCCCACTCGTCTTCTTGTTCTTTTTCTTGTTCTTCTTCTTGTTCTTGTTGCTGTTGTTGTTGTTGTTGTTGTTGTTGATGTTGCTGTTGCTGTTCACCACACAACGACGTTTACAATTACAACTACAAATACAACGAAAAAACAAAAACAGTACTACAAACACAAACAAAACCACAATCAACACGTCACACTCTCCACATTCTCACTCCCGTGTCCCCTGTTACTTCCACACTTCTTTTAATTCATTCACAACACCGACCAGTCACAGTCACTTGCCTAGTCCCACTCACACACAACATCGTCTCCTCACTGTATCCAACTACTACTGTCATGTGTGCCGATTGCTGCTTAACTCAGTGTGAACTTGATTCAGCACGTGGGATGGCATGCAGACACATTGAGTGGACAAGTGTCAAACAGACAGGATGAAACACACTCTCCCTCACTGACTCATCGTCTCAACGTGTTACACTGCGTAGTTTGTCGAAGCAGACAGTGGTGGATGGATTGACATGGGGTGATGAGTGGTGAGTGGTTGTGTGGTTGATTGATTGAATGTGTGAGTGAGTGATTGAGTGAGTGAGTGAGTGAGTAGTATGTGTTGTGTAGTGTGTAGTGTTGTGGTGAATAGCAGAGTGTATTTGCATGATGATGGTGAAATGGAATGTTGAAATTGATGAGTAAGTTTTGTGTATTTCCAAACATTTTCCGTGTGTCCGTGTGGTCTAGGGCGTTGGATGGGGAACCACCTTTAAACGACGCCGGTTCGAATCCCACCATCAACATACCTATTCACAACCACTAACATCACATTATCACATCACACACAATACTCACTATCACATACATACTACCACAATCACACAATCACAGCCCAACATCATCACAGTCATCAACAACAACGAATACTAATACTAACACTACTTATATCTATATAAGTAGTATAGATGGCGAGTCAGGAATAGAATGTGTGGCAGCAGAAATTCGTGAAGTTCCAGGAGGAAAGAACGTGAACAGAAAGCGATTCGTATTGAATTGAAGGAACAGTGAATTGTGAGACGATTGATTGACATTCGCAAAGGAACAGTCAAGGTTCATTGATATTTTGCAAATTAAGTATTTACTGTTTTCCTCTCACATTTTACTAAGACATTCTGCAATTTTCACTTCCAATACATTGGATTGTCCCCACTCGTCTTCTTGTTCTTTTTCCTGTTCTTCTTCTTGTTCTTGTTGCTGTTGTTGTTGTTGTTGTTGTTGTTGATGTTCACCACACTACGACGTTTACAATTTCAACTACAAATACAACGAAAAACAAAAACAGTACTACAACCACAAACAAAACCACAATCAACACGTCACACTCTCCACATTCTCACTCCCGTGTCCCCTGTTACTTCCACACTTCTTTTAATTCATTCACAACACCGACCAGTCACAGTCACTTGCCTAGTCCCACTCACACACAACATCGTCTCCTCACTGTATCCAACTACTACTGTCATGTGTGCCGATTGCTGCTTAACTCAGTGTGAACTTGATTCAGAACGTGGGATGGCATGCAGACACATTGAGTGGACAAGTGTCAAACAGACAGGATGAAACACACTCTCCCTCACTGACTCATCGTCTCAACGTGTTACACTGCGTAGTTTGTCGAAGCAGACAGTGGTGGATGGATTGACATGGGGTGATGAGTGGTGAGTGGTTGTGTGGTTGATTGATTGAATGTGAGAGTGAGTGAGTGAGTGTATGAGTGAGTGTATGAGTGAGTGTATTAGTGAGTGAGTGTTTGATTGAGTGAGTGAGTGAGTGAGTGAGTAGTATGTGTTGTGTAGTGTGTAGTGTTGTGGTGAATAGCAGAGTGTATTTGCATGATGATGGTGAAATGGAATGTTGAAATTGATGAGTAAGTTTTGTGTATTTCCAATCATTTTCCGTGTGGCCGAGTGGTCTAGGGCGTTGGATGGGGAACCACTTTTAAACGACGCCGGTTCGAATCCCACCATCAACATACCTATTCACAACCACTAACATCACATTATCACATCACACACAATACCCACTATCACATACATACTACCACAACCACACAATCACAGCCCAACATCATCACAGTCATCAACAACAACGAATACTAATACTAACACTACTTATATCTATATAAGTAGTATAGATGGCGAGTCAGGAATAGAATGTGTGGCAGCAGAAATTCGTGAAGTTCCAGGAGGAAAGAACGTGAACAGAAAGCGATTCGTATTGAATTGATGGAACAGTGAATTGTGAGACGATTGATTGACATTCGCAAAGGAACAGTCAAGGTTCATTGATATTTTGTAAATTAAGTATTTACTGTTTTCCTCTCACATTTTACTAAGACATTCTGCAATTTTCACTTCAAATACATTGGATTGTCCCCACTCGTCTTCTTGTTCTTTTTCTTGTTCTTCTTCTTGTTCTTGTTCTTGTTGCTGTTGTTGTTGTTGTTGTTGCTGTTCACCACACAACGACGTTTACAATTACAACTACAAATACAACGAAAAAACAAAAACAGTACTACAAACACAAACAAAACCACAATCTCCACGTCACACTCTCCACATTCTCACTCCCGTGTCCCCTGTTACTTCCACACTTCATTTAATCCATTCACAACACCGACCAGTCACAGTCACTTGCCTAGTCCCACTCACACACAACATCGTCTCCTCACTGTATCCAACTACTACTGTGATGTGTGCCGATTGCTGCTTAACTCAGTGTGAACTTCATTCAGCACGTGGGATGGCATGCAGACACATTGAGTGGACAAGTGTCAAACAGACAGGATGAAACACACTCTCCCTCACTGACTCATCGTCTCAACGTGTTACACTGCGTAGTTTGTCGAAGCAGACAGTGGTGGATGGATTGACATGGGGTGATGAGTGGTGAGTGGTTGTGTGGTTGATTGATTGAATGTGTGAGTGAGTGAGTGAGTGTGTGATTGAGTGTGTGATTGAGTGAGTGAGTGAGTGAGTAGTATGTGTTGTGTAGTATGTAGTGTTGTGGTGAATAGCAGAGTGTATTTGCATGATGATGGTGAAATGGAATGTTGAAATTGATGAGTAAGTTTTGTGTATTTCCAATCATTTTCCGTGTGGCCGAGTGGTCTAGGGCGTTGGATGAGGAACCACTTTTAAACGACGCTGGTTCGAATCCCACCATCAACATACCTATTCACAACCACTAACATCACATTATCACATCACACACAATACCCACTATCACATACATACTACCACAACCACACAATCACAGCCCAACATCATCACAGTCATCAACAACAACGAATACTAATACTAACACTACTTATATCTATATAAGTAGTATAGATGGCGAGTCAGGAATAGAATGTGTGGCAGCAGAAATTCGTGAAGTTCCAGGAGGAAAGAACGTGAACAGAAAGCGATTCGTATTGAATTGATGGAACAGTGAATTGTGAGACGATTGATTGACATTCGCAAAGGAACAGTCAAGGTTCATTGATATTTTGTAAATTAAGTATTTACTGTTTTCCTCTCACATTTTACTAAGACATTCTGCAATTTTCACTTCAAATACATTGGATTGTCCCCACTCGTCTTCTTGTTCTTTTTCTTGTTCTTCTTCTTGTTCTTGTTCTTGTTGTTGCTGTTGTTGTTGTTGCTGTTCACCACACAACGACTTTTACAATTACAACTACAAATACAACGAAAAAACAAAAACAAACAGTACTACAAACACAAACAAAACCACAATCACCACGTCACACTCTCCACATTCTCACTCCCGTGTCCCCTGTTACTTCCACACTTCATTTAATTCATTCACAACACCGACCAGTCACAGTCACTTGCCTAGTCCCACTCACACACAACATCGTCTCCTCACTGTATCCAACTACTACTGTCATGTGTGCCGATTGCTGCTTAACTCAGTGTGAACTTGATTCAGAACGTGGGATGGCATGCAGACACATTGAGTGGACAAGTGTCAAACAGACAGGATGAAACACACTCTCCCTCACTGACTCATCGTCTCAACGTGTTACACTGCGTAGTTTGTCGAAGCAGACAGTGGTGGATGGATTGACACGGGGTGATGAGTGGTGAGTGGTTGTGTGGTTGATTGATTGAATGTGTGAGTGAGTGAGTGAGTGTATGAGTAAGTGAGTGAGTGAGTGTGTGATTGAGTGAGTGAGTGAGTAGTATGTGTTGTGTAGTGTGTAGTGTTGTGGTGAATAGCAGAGTGTATTTGCATGATGATGGTGAAATGGAATGTTGAAATTGATGAGTAAGTTTTGTGTATTTCCAATCATTTTCCGTGTGGCCGAGTGGTCTAAGACGTTGGATGGGGAACCACCTTTAAACGGCGCCGGTTCGAATCCCACCATCAACATACCTATTCACAACCACCAACATCACATTATCACATCACACACAATACCCACTATCACATACATACTACCACAACCACACAATCACAGCCCAACATCATCACAGTCATCAACAACAACGAATACTAATACTAACACTACTTATATCTATATAAGTAGTATAGATGGCGAGTCAGGAATAGAATGTGTGGCAGCAGAAATTCGTGAAGTTCCAGGAGGAAAGAACGTGAACAGAAAGCGATTCGTATTGAATTGAAGGAACAGTGAATTGTGAGACGATTGATTGACATTCGCAAAGGAACAGTCAAGGTTCATTGATATTTTGCAAATTAAGTATTTACTGTTTTCCTCTCACATTTTACTAAGACATTCTGCAATTTTCACTTCCAATACATTGGATTGTCCCCACTCGTCTTCTTGTTTTTTTCCTGTTCCTCTTATGTTCTTCTTCTTGTTTTTGTTCTTGTTGTTGTTGTTGTTGTTGCTGTTCACCACACAACGACGTTTACAATTACAACTACAAATACAACGAAAAAACAAAAACAGTACTACAAACACAAACAAAACCACAATCAACACGTCACACTCTCCACATTCTCACTCCCGTGTCCCCTGTTACTTCCACACTTCATTTAATTCATTCACAACACCGACCAGTCACAGTCACTTGCCTAGTCCCACTCACACACAACATCGTCTCCTCACTGTATCCAACTACTACTGTCATGTGTGCCGATTGCTGCTTAACTCAGTGTGAACTTCATTCAGCACGTGGGATGGCATGCAGACACATTGAGTGGACAAGTGTCAAACAGACAGGATGAAACACACTCTCCCTCACTGACTCATCGTCTGAACGTGTTACACTGCGTAGTTTGTCGAAGCAGACAGTGGTGGATGGATTGACATGGGGTGATGAGTGGTGAGTGGTTGTGTGGTTGATTGATTGAATGTGTGAGTGAGTGAGTGTGTGATTCAGTGTGTGATTGAGTGTGTGAGTGAGTGCTTGAGTGAGTGAGTGAGTGAGTGAGTAGTATGTGTTGTCTAGTGTGTAGTGATGTGGTGAATAGCAGAGTGTATTTGCATGATGATGGTGAAATGGAATGTTGAAATTGATGAGTAAGTTTTGTGTATTTCCAATCATGAAATGGAATGTTGAAATTGATGAGTAAGTTTTGTGTATTTCCAATCATTTTCCGTGTGGCCGAGTGGTCTAGGGCGTTGGATGAGGAACCACTTTTAAACGACGCCGGTTCGAATCCCACCATCAACATACCTATTCACAACCACCAACATCACATTATCACATCACACACAATACCCACTATCACATACATACTACCACAATCACACAATCACAGCCCAACATCATCACAGTCATCAACAACAACGAATACTACTACTACTAATACTAATACTAACACTACTTATATCTATATAAGTAGTATAGATGGCGAGTCAGGAATAGAATGTGTGGCAGCAGAAATTCGTGAAGTTCCAGGAGGAAAGAACGTGAACAGAAAGCGATTCGTATTGAAATGAAGGAACAGTGAATTGTGAGACGATTGATTGACATTCGCAAAGGAACAGTCAAGGTTCATTGATATTCTGCAAATTAAGTATTTACTGTTTTCCTCTCACATTTTACTAAGACATTCTGCAATTTTCACTTCCAATACATTGGATTGTCCCCACTCGTCTTCTTGTTCTTTTTCTTGTTCTTCTTCTTGTTCTTGTTGTTCTTGTTGTTGCTGTTCTTGTTGTTGTTTACCACACTACGACTATTACAATCACAACTACAAATACAACGAAAAAACAAAAACAGTACTACAAACACAAACAAAACCACAATCACCACGTCACACTCTCCACATTCTCACTCCCATGTCCCCTGTTACTTCCACACTTCATTTAATTCATTCACAACACCGACCAGTCACAGTCACTTGCCTAGTCCCACTCACACACAACATCGTCTCCTCACTGTATCCAACTACTACTGTGATGTGTGCCGATTGCTGCTTAACTCAGTGTGAACTTGATTCAGCACGTGGGATGGCATGCAGACACATTGAGTGGACAAGTGTCAAACAGACAGGATGAAACACACTCTCCCTCACTGACTCATCGTCTCAACGTGTTACACTGCGTAGTTTGTCGAAGCAGACAGTGGTGGATGGATTGACATGGGGTGATGAGTGGTGAGTGGTTGTGTGGTTGATTGATTGAATGTGTGAGTGAGTGAGTGTGTGATTGAGTGTGTGATTGAGTGTGTGATTGAGTGAGTGAGTGAGTAGTATGTGTTGTGTAGTGTGTAGTGTTGTGGTGAATAGCAGAGTGTATTTGCATGATGATGGTGAAATGGAATGTTGAAATTGATGAGTAAGTTTTGTGTATTTCCAATCATTTTCCGTGTGGCCGAGTGGTCTAGGGCGTTGGATGAGGAACCACTTTTAAACTACGCCGGTTCGAATCCCACTATCAACATACCAATTCACAACCACTAACATCACATTATCACATCACACACAATACCCACTATCACATACATACTACCACAATCACACAATCACAGCCCAACATCATCACAGTCATCAACAACAACGAATACTACTACTACTAATACTAATACTAACACTACTTATATCTATATAAGTAGTATAGATGGCGAGTCAGGAATAGAATGTGTGGCAGCAGAAATTCGTGAAGTTCCAGGAGGAAAGAACGTGAACAGAAAGCGATTCGTATTGAAATGAAGGAACAGTGAATTGTGAGACGATTGATTGACATTCGCAAAGGAACAGTCAAGGTTCATTGATATTTTGTAAATTAAGTATTTACTGTTTTCCTCTCACATTTTACTAAGACATTCTGCAATTTTCACTTCCAATACATTGGATTGTCCCCACTCGTCTTCTTGTTCTTTTTCTTGTTCTTCTTCTTGTTCTTGTTGTTCTTGTTGTTGCTGTTCTTGTTGTTGTTTACCACACTACGACTATTACAATTACAACTACAAATACAACGAAAAAACAAAAACAGTACTACAAACACAAACAAAACCACAATCACCACGTCACACTCTCCACATTCTCACTCCCATGTCCCCTGTTACTTCCACACTTCATTTAATTCATTCACAACACCGACCAGTCACAGTCACTTGCCTAGTCCCACTCACACACAACATCGTCTCCTCACTGTATCCAACTACTACTGTGATGTGTGCCGATG
>NW_017386269.1:0-24158 GCF_000237925.1 Schistosoma mansoni
CCTCCATCCGTGTACAGCACCGCTTTGACCTGGAATGTTGAGACTGTAAAAGTTCAAAGAATAAAGGTGAAGTTGTAGTTTATTTGAATTGGGATTGACTGACATTGAAACAACACAAAACTCAAGATACTTAAACTATAATCTCAAAAACTTGATAAATTATCGATTGTGAATTCATATTTATTAAGATAACTGTATCCAACAACGAGGTAGTGATATAGATAGCAAATCAGAAGTAGTCAAAAGAAAAAGTCAGGTAATGGAAATCAGAAGTGACTTAAAGGTCAAGTGTATTTAACTGGGTCAATGAGTAAATTTCCTAAGGATTACAGTAGTATATATCAATGAGTATTTGTGCATTTCGTTCGGCAGTCCAATACACTTACTCACTCATATAGTCAGTTGAAGGATCAGCGCGTATCAGATGTCGGAGACCGCAAGTAAAACAGATATCATTTGTTTTCGAGGGATAGGTTATTAATTGCTTGCCATTGATCATGCCATTATGAATTTTATGAAACCTTATTTGACGCTATGGTTTAGGTGAGAAGATCGTCATTATCATAAGGAATTCATGCAACGGACAACACTGAAATGTCACGCATGAAAGAGAGCTGAGAGAATCATTTCAATAAAGGACAGGAGTCGGACAACGCTTCTTACATTGCGCCTATTACTTTCTCCTGGTGGTTAAATGGAATATGAAAACCTCTAAAAGAGATGTGGAAGCATGGTATACAAAAAACAGGTTGTAGGAAATGAGACAAATTGAACTTCAGAGATGACCTAGCTATTATATCCTACACAAATAAAACCAAATCAATAGGCTTCAAAACACAGAAGAGAAACAAAGATACTGATAAAAGAAAAATTAAGCTGGAACAGTCCAGTACATTGTGCCGTTAGGATATCGAATGTGTGTATGCAAACAAACAGTTCACATTGAACATTTGGTTAATATTGTGTGGACAAATGCAAGAAGTGCACACATTCCCATCCGACTGGTCAACACAAGCACACTCACACACATTCAAAATAACACTCGATTTCAAACACAAACAAAACACACACACACACACTGCATCGATTTCAAACACAAACAAAACACACACACACACACTGCATGTGATTTCCTCTTCCAATTCTCCATGCACACAACACGTGTTTGTCAGCATCACACCACACCATGTCACTTTGTGACGAACACCTATCTCAATGCATACATTTCAATGAAACACTCGTTCGTGATTCGTCTGATACATTAGATTTGAATGAGAACACATGCTCACATGCAAGTGAGTGTAGGAGTTCGTGTTCACCTACACAACAAGTGAGTACTGCAATTGTCTTAGTGTGATCATGATGACGACGACGATGATGATGATGATGATGATGATGATGATGATGATGATGATCAAGTGAATGAGGTGAGTGTTGAGACGTGGTGTGTTGATATGACACAGACCAGTCAACTCACCATCAACAACACCATATCTCAATTCATCCACTCATCATCTCCAACCATGACCAACCAACCAATCCACTTGTACACACAACACATGTCGTCCCAATGATTACCAACACTCACTATTCCACTCAAACAAAATAAATATTACCACAAATTCTACTCACAAATACTACCCACTAATTATCACAACCTCTTCACTCAATCACTCACTCACTCACTCACTCACTCGCTCACTCACTCACTCACTCTCATTTATTATGCATGTTCGCCACACCGACCATCACGCACAATCCATGCACACATCTCATCTACACAAATTCTCACCATAGACAAAATCTACTAGTAGTTGAATGAGGATGATGAGCATTACACTAGTGTGAAATCACAGCACAAATACATCATGCAATACAACGAACAAATCATGCATTGAACTCACTAGTGACCATTGATGAATCGGTGTGTGGTTGAGTTGGAGTAGTAGTTGATGTTGTCGATTCAGGTGGTTGACTGGACACTTCGGACGGAGTGTGCGCGGTGGTTTGCCAAGTGGATGACGACTCGGTTGTGTGATCCGATGGGATACCTAATGTGTGTATGCAAACAAACAGTTCACATTGAACATTTGGTTAATATTGTGTGGACAAATGCAAGAAGTGCACACATTCCCATCCGACTGGTCAACACAAGCACACTCACACACATTCAAAATAACACTCGATTTCAAACACAAACAAAACACACACACACACACTGCATGTGATTTCCTCTTCCAATTCTCCATGCACACAACACGTGTTTGTCAGCATCACACCACACCATGTCACTTTGTGACGAACACCTATCTCAATGCATACATTTCAATGAAACACTCGTTCGTGATTCGTCTGATACATTAGATTTGAATGAGAACACATGCTCACATGCAAGTGAGTGTAGGAGTTCGTGTTCACCTACACAACAAGTGAGTACTGCAATTGTCTTAGTGTGATCATGATGACGACGACGACGACGATGATGATGATGATGATGATGATGATCAAGTGAATGAGGTGAGTGTTGAGACGTGGTGTGTTGATATGACACAGACCAGTCAACTCACCATCAACAACACCATATCTCAATTCATCCACTCATCATCTCCAACCATGACCAACCAACCAATCCACTTGTACACACAACACATGTCGTCCCAATGATTACCAACACTCACTATTCCACTCAAACAAAATAAATATTACCACAAATTCTACTCACAAATACTACCCACTAATTATCACAACCTCTTCACTCAATCACTCACTCACTCACTCGCTCACTCACTCACTCACTCTCATTTATTATGCATGTTCGCCACATCGACCATCACGCACAATCCATGCACACATCTCATCTACACAAATTCTCACCTTAGACAAAATCTACTAGTAGTTGAATGAGGATGATGAGCATTACACTAGTGTGAAATCACAGCACAAATACATCATGCAATACAACAAACAAATTATGCATTGAACTCACTAGTGACCATTGATGAATCGGTGTGTGGTTGAGTTGGAGTAGTAGTTGATGTTGTCGATTCAGGTGGTTGACTGGACACTTCGGACGGAATGTGCGTAGTGGTTTGCCAAGTGGATGACGACTCGGTTGTGTGATCCGATGGGATACCTAGTGTGTGTATGCAAACAAACAGTTCACATTGAACATTTGGTTAATATTGTGTGGACAAATGCAAGAAGTGCACACATTCCCATCCGACTGGTCAACACAAGCACACTCACACACATTCAAAATAACACTCGATTTCAAACACAAACAAAACACACACACACTGCATGTGATTTCCTCTTCCAATTCTCCATGCACACAACACGTGTTTGTCAGCATCACACCACACCATGTCACTTTGTGACGAACACCTATCTCAATGCATACATTTCAATGAAACACTCGTTCGTGATTCGTCTGATACATTAGATTTGAATGAGAACACATGCTCACATGCAAGTGAGTGTAGGAGTTCGTGTTCACCTACACAACAAGTGAGTACTGCAATTGTCTTAGTGTGATCATGATGACGACGACGACGACGATGATGATGATGATGATGATGATGATGATGATGATGATCAAGTGAATGAGGTGAGTGTTGAGACGTGGTGTGTTGATATGACACAGACCAGTCAACTCACCATCAACAACACCATATCTCAATTCATCCACTCATCATCTCCAACCATGACCAACCAACCAATCCACTTGTACACACAACACATGTCGTCCCAATGATTACCAACACTCACTATTCCACTAAAACAAAATAAATATTACCACAAATTCTACTCACAAATACTACCCACTAATTATCACAACCTCTTCACTCAATCACTCACTCACTCACTCACTCGCTCACTCACTCACTCACTCTCATTTATTATGCATGTTCGCCACACCGACCATCACGCACAATCCATGCACACATCTCATCTACACAAATTCTCACCATAGACAAAATCTACTAGTAGTTGAATGAGGATGATGAGCATTACACTAGTGTGAAATCACAGCACAAATACATCATGCAATACAACGAACAAATCATGCATTGAACTCACTAGTGACCATTGATGAATCGGTGTGTGGTTGAGTTGGAGTAGTAGTTGATGTTGTCGATTCAGGTGGTTGACTGGACACTTCGGACGGAGTGTGCGTAGTGGTTTGCCAAGTGGATGACGACTCGGTTGTGTGATCCGATGGGATACCTAATGTGTGTATGCAAACAAACAGTTCACATTGAACATTTGGTTAATATTGTGTGGACAAATGCAAGAAGTGCACACATTCCCATCCGACTGGTCAACACAAGCACACTCACACACATTCAAAATAACACTCGATTTCAAACACAAACAAAACACACACACACACACTGCATGTGATTTCCTCTTCCAATTCTCCATGCACACAACACGTGTTTGTCAGCATCACACCACACCATGTCACTTTGTGACGAACACCTATCTCAATGCATACATTTCAATGAAACACTCGTTCGTGATTCGTCTGATACATTAGATTTGAATGAGAACACATGCTCACATGCAAGTGAGTGTAGGAGTTCGTGTTCACCTACACAACAAGTGAGTACTGCAATTGTCTTAGTGTGATCATGATGACGACGACGACGATGATGATGATGATGATGATGATGATGATGATGATGATCAAGTGAATGAGGTGAGTGTTGAGACGTGGTGTGTTGATATGACACAGACCAGTCAACTCACCATCAACAACACCATATCTCAATTCATCCACTCATCATCTCCAACCATGACCAACCAACCAATCCACTTGTACACACAACACATGTCGTCCCAATGATTACCAACACTCACTATTCCACTCAAACAAAATAAATATTACCACAAATTCTACTCACAAATACTACCCACTAATTATCACAACCTCTTCACTCAATCACTCACTCACTCACTCGCTCACTCACTCACTCACTCGCTCACTCACTCTCATTTATTATGCATGTTCGCCACATCGACCATCACGCACAATCCATGCACACATCTCATCTACACAAATTCTCACCATAGACAAAATCTACTAGTAGTTGAATGAGGATGATGAGCATTACACTAGTGTGAAATCACAGCACAAATACATCATGCAATACAACGAACAAATCATGCATTGAACTCACTAGTGACCATTGATGAATCGGTGTGTGGTTGAGTTGGAGTAGTAGTTGATGTTGTCGATTCAGGTGGTTGACTGGACACTTCGGACGGAGTGTGCGCGGTGGTTTGCCAAGTGGATGACGACTCGGTTGTGTGATCCGATGGGATACCTAATGTGTGTATGCAAACAAACAGTTCACATTGAACATTTGGTTAATATTGTGTGGACAAATGCAAGAAGTGCACACATTCCCATCCGACTGGTCAACACAAGCACACTCACACACATTCAAAATAACACTCGATTTCAAACACAAACAAAACACACACACACTGCATGTGATTTCCTCTTCCAATTCTCCATGCACACAACACGTGTTTGTCAGCATCACACCACACCATGTCACTTTGTGACGAACACCTATCTCAATGCATACATTTCAATGAAACACTCGTTCGTGATTCGTCTGATACATTAGATTTGAATGAGAACACATGCTCACATGCAAGTGAGTGTAGGAGTTCGTGTTCACCTACACAACAAGTGAGTACTGCAATTGTCTTAGTGTGATCATGATGACGACGACGATGATGATGATGATGATGATCAAGTGAATGAGGTGAGTGTTGAGACGTGGTGTGTTGATATGACACAGACCAGTCAACTCACCATCAACAACACCATATCTCAATTCATCCACTCATCATCTCCAACCATGACCAACCAACCAATCCACTTGTACACACAACACATGTCGTCCCAATGATTACCAACACTCACTATTCCACTCAAACAAAATAAATATTACCACAAATTCTACTCACAAATACTACCCACTAATTACCACAACCTCTTCACTCAATCACTCACTCACTCGCTCACTCACTCACTCTCATTTATTATGCATGTTCGCCACACCGACCATCACGCACAATCCATGCACACATCTCATCTACACAAATTCTCACCATAGACAAAATCTACTAGTAGTTGAATGAGGATGATGAGCATTACACTAGTGTGAAATCACAGCACAAATACATCATGCAATACAACAAACAAATTATGCATTGAACTCACTAGTGACCATTGATGAATCGGTGTGTGGTTGAGTTGGAGTAGTAGTTGATGTTGTCGATTCAGGTGGTTGACTGGACACTTCGGACGGAGTGTGCGTAGTGGTTTGCCAAGTGGATGACGACTCGGTTGTGTGATCCGATGGGATACCTAATGTGTGTATGCAAACAAACAGTTCACATTGAACATTTGGTTAATATTGTGTGGACAAATGCAAGAAGTGCACACATTCCCATCCGACTGGTCAACACAAGCACACTCACACACATTCAAAATAACACTCGATTTCAAACACAAACAAAACACACACACACACACTGCATGTGATTTCCTCTTCCAATTCTCCATGCACACAACACGTGTTTGTCAGCATCACACCACACCATGTCACTTTGTGACGAACACCTATCTCAATGCATACATTTCAATGAAACACTCGTTCGTGATTCGTCTGATACATTAGATTTGAATGAGAACACATGCTCACATGCAAGTGAGTGTAGGAGTTCGTGTTCACCTACACAACAAGTGAGTACTGCAATTGTCTTAGTGTGATCATGATGACGACGACGACGACGATGATGATGATGATGATGATGATGATGATGATCAAGTGAATGAGGTGAGTGTTGAGACGTGGTGTGTTGATATGACACAGACCAGTCAACTCACCATCAACAACACCATATCTCAATTCATCCACTCATCATCTCCAACCATGACCAACCAACCAATCCACTTGTACACACAACACATGTCGTCCCAATGATTACCAACACTCACTATTCCACTCAAACAAAATAAATATTACCACAAATTCTACTCACAAATACTACCCACTAATTATCACAACCTCTTCACTCAATCACTCACTCACTCACTCGCTCACTCACTCACTCACTCTCATTTATTATGCATGTTCGCCACACCGACCATCACGCACAATCCATGCACACATCCATGCACACATCTCATCTACACAAATTCTCACCACAGACAAAATCTACTAGTAGTTGAATGAGGATGATGAGCATTACACTAGTGTGAAATCACAGCACAAATACATCATGCAATACAACAAACAAATTATGCATTGAACTCACTAGTGACCATTGATGAATCGGTGTGTGGTTGAGTTGGAGTAGTAGTTGATGTTGTCGATTCAGGTGGTTGACTGGACACTTCGGACGGAATGTGCGTAGTGGTTTGCCAAGTGGATGACGACTCGGTTGTGTGATCCGATGGGATACCTAATGTGTGTATGCAAACAAACAGTTCACATTGAACATTTGGTTAATATTGTGTGGACAAATGCAAGAAGTGCACACATTCCCATCCGACTGGTCAACACAAGCACACTCACACACATTCAAAATAACACTCGATTTCAAACACAAACAAAACACACACACACACACTGCATGTGATTTCCTCTTCCAATTCTCCATGCACACAACACGTGTTTGTCAGCATCACACCACACCATGTCACTTTGTGACGAACACCTATCTCAATGCATACATTTCAATGAAACACTCGTTCGTGATTCGTCTGATACATTAGATTTGAATGAGAACACATGCTCACATGCAAGTGAGTGTAGGAGTTCGTGTTCACCTACACAACAAGTGAGTACTGCAATTGTCTTAGTGTGATCATGATGACGACGACGACGACGATGATGATGATGATGATGATGATGATGATGATGATGATGATCAAGTGAATGAGGTGAGTGTTGAGACGTGGTGTGTTGATATGACACAGACCAGTCAACTCACCATCAACAACACCATATCTCAATTCATCCACTCATCATCTCCAACCATGACCAACCAACCAATCCACTTGTACACACAACACATGTCGTCCCAATGATTACCAACACTCACTATTCCACTCAAACAAAATAAATATTACCACAAATTCTACTCACAAATACTACCCACTAATTACCACAACCTCTTCACTCAATCACTCACTCACTCGCTCACTCACTCACTATGCATGTTCGCCACACCGACCATCACGCACAATCCATGCACACATCTCATCTACACAAATTCTCACCATAGACAAAATCTACTAGTAGTTGAATGAGGATGATGAGCATTACACTAGTGTGAAATCACAGCACAAATACATCATTCAATACAACGAACAAATCATGCATTGAACTCACTAGTGACCATTGATGAATCGGTGTGTGGTTGAGTTGGAGTAGTAGTTGATGTTGTCGATTCAGGTGGTTGACTGGACACTTCGGACGGAGTGTGCGCGGTGGTTTGCCAAGTGGATGACGACTCGGTTGTGTGATCCGATGGGATACCTAATGTGTGTATGCAAACAAACAGTTCACATTGAACATTTGGTTAATATTGTGTGGACAAATGCAAGAAGTGCACACATTCCCATCCGACTGGTCAACACAAGCACACTCACACACATTCAAAATAACACTCGATTTCAAACACAAACAAAACACACACACACACACTGCATGTGATTTCCTCTTCCAATTCTCCATGCACACAACACGTGTTTGTCAGCATCACACCACACCATGTCACTTTGTGACGAACACCTATCTCAATGCATACATTTCAATGAAACACTCGTTCGTGATTCGTCTGATACATTGGATTTGAATGAGAACACATGCTCACATGCAAGTGAGTGTAGGAGTTCGTGTTCACCTACACAACAAGTGAGTACTGCAATTGTCTTAGTGTGATCATGATGACGACGACGATGATGATGATGATGATGATGATGATGATGATGATGATCAAGTGAATGAGGTGAGTGTTGAGACGTGGTGTGTTGATATGACACAGACCAGTCAATTCACCATCAACAACACCATATCTCAATTCATCCACTCATCATCTCCAACCATGACCAACCAACCAATCCACTTGTACACACAACACATGTCGTCCCAATGATTACCAACACTCACTATTCCACTCAAACAAAATAAATATTACCACAAATTCTACTCACAAATACTACCCACTAATTACCACAACCTCTTCACTCAATCACTCACTCACTCACTCACTCGCTCACTCACTCACTCACTCACTCTCATTTATTATGCATGTTCGCCACATCGACCATCACGCACAATCCATGCACACATCTCATCTACACAAATTCTCACCATAGACAAAATCTACTAGTAGTTGAATGAGGATGATGAGCATTACACTAGTGTGAAATCACAGCACAAATACATCATGCAATACAACAAACAAATTATGCATTGAACTCACTAGTGACCATTGATGAATCGGTGTGTGGTTGAGTTGGAGTAGTAGTTGATGTTGTCGATTCAGGTGGTTGACTGGACACTTCGGACGGAATGTGCGTAGTGGTTTGCCAAGTGGATGACGACTCGGTTGTGTGATCCGATGGGATACCTAATGTGTGTATGCAAACAAACAGTTCACATTGAACATTTGGTTAATATTGTGTGGACAAATGCAAGAAGTGCACACATTCCCATCCGACTGGTCAACACAAGCACACTCACACACATTCAAAATAACACTCGATTTCAAACACAAACAAAACACACACACACACATGCATGTGATTTCCTCTTCCAATTCTCCATGCACACAACACGTGTTTGTCAGCATCACACCACACCATGTCACTTTGTGACGAACACCTATCTCAATGCATACATTTCAATGAAACACTCGTTCGTGATTCGTCTGATACATTAGATTTGAATGAGAACACATGCTCACATGCAAGTGAGTGTAGGAGTTCGTGTTCACCTACACAACAAGTGAGTACTGCAATTGTCTTAGTGTGATCATGATGACGACGACGATGATGATGATGATGATGATGATGATGATCAAGTGAATGAGGTGAGTGTTGAGACGTGGTGTGTTGATATGACACAGACCAGTCAACTCACCATCAACAACACCATATCTCAATTCATCCACTCATCATCTCCAACCATGACCAACCAACCAATCCACTTGTACACACAACACATGTCGTCCCAATGATTACCAACACTCACTATTCCACTCAAACAAAATAAATATTACCACAAATTCTACTCACAAATACTACCCACTAATTATCACAACCTCTTCACTCAATCACTCACTCACTCACTCACTCTCATTTATTATGCATGTTCGCCACACCGACCATCACGCACAATCCATGCACACATCTCATCTACACAAATTCTCACCATAGACAAAATCTACTAGTAGTTGAATGAGGATGATGAGCATTACACTAGTGTGAAATCACAGCACAAATACATCATGCAATACAACAAACAAATTATGCATTGAACTCACTAGTGACCATTGATGAATCGGTGTGTGGTTGAGTTGGAGTAGTAGTTGATGTTGTCGATTCAGGTGGTTGACTGGACACTTCGGACGGAGTGTGCGTAGTGGTTTGCCAAGTGGATGACGACTCGGTTGTGTGATCCGATGGGATACCTAATGTGTGTATGCAAACAAACAGTTCACATTGAACATTTGGTTAATATTGTGTGGACAAATGCAAGAAGTGCACACATTCCCATCCGACTGGTCAACACAAGCACACTCACACACATTCAAAATAACACTCGATTTCAAACACAAACAAAACACACACACACACACTGCATGTGATTTCCTCTTCCAATTCTCCATGCACACAACACGTGTTTGTCAGCATCACACCACACCATGTCACTTTGTGACGAACACCTATCTCAATGCATACATTTCAATGAAACACTCGTTCGTGATTCGTCTGATACATTAGATTTGAATGAGAACACATGCTCACATGCAAGTGAGTGTAGGAGTTCGTGTTCACCTACACAACAAGTGAGTACTGCAATTGTCTTAGTGTGATCATGATGACGACGACGACGACGATGATGATGATGATGATGATGATGATGATGATGATGATGATGATCAAGTGAATGAGGTGAGTGTTGAGACGTGGTGTGTTGATATGACACAGACCAGTCAACTCACCATCAACAACACCATATCTCAATTCATCCACTCATCATCTCCAACCATGACCAACCAACCAATCCACTTGTACACACAACACATGTCGTCCCAATGATTACCAACACTCACTATTCCACTCAAACAAAATAAATATTACCACAAATTCTACTCACAAATACTACCCACTAATTACCACAACCTCTTCACTCAATCACTCACTCACTCACTCGCTCACTCACTCACTCACTCTCATTTATTATGCATGTTCGCCACATCGACCATCACGCACAATCCATGCACACATCTCATCTACACAAATTCTCACCATAGACAAAATCTACTAGTAGTTGAATGAGGATGATGAGCATTACACTAGTGTGAAATCACAGCACAAATACATCATGCAATACAACAAACAAATTATGCATTGAACTCACTAGTGACCATTGATGAATCGGTGTGTGGTTGAGTTGGAGTAGTAGTTGATGTTGTCGATTCAGGTGGTTGACTGGACACTTCGGACGGAATGTGCGTAGTGGTTTGCCAAGTGGATGACGACTCGGTTGTGTGATCCGATGGGATACCTAATGTGTGTATGCAAACAAACAGTTCACATTGAACATTTGGTTAATATTGTGTGGACAAATGCAAGAAGTGCACACATTCCCATCCGACTGGTCAACACAAGCACACTCACACACATTCAAAATAACACTCGATTTCAAACACAAACAAAACACACACACACACACTGCATGTGATTTCCTCTTCCAATTCTCCATGCACACAACACGTGTTTGTCAGCATCACACCACACCATGTCACTTTGTGACGAACACCTATCTCAATGCATACATTTCAATGAAACACTCGTTCGTGATTCGTCTGATACATTAGATTTGAATGAGAACACATGCTCACATGCAAGTGAGTGTAGGAGTTCGTGTTCACCTACACAACAAGTGAGTACTGCAATTGTCTTAGTGTGATCATGATGACGACGACGACGACGACGATGATGATGATGATGATGATGATGATGATGATGATCAAGTGAATGAGGTGAGTGTTGAGACGTGGTGTGTTGATATGACACAGACCAGTCAACTCACCATCAACAACACCATATCTCAATTCATCCACTCATCATCTCCAACCATGACCAACCAACCAATCCACTTGTACACACAACACATGTCGTCCCAATGATTACCAACACTCACTATTCCACTCAAACAAAATAAATATTACCACAAATTCTACTCACAAATACTACCCACTAATTATCACAACACTCACTCACTCACTCACTCACTCGCTCACTCACTCTCATTTATTATGCATGTTCGCCACATCGACCATCACGCACAATCCATGCACACATCTCATCTACACAAATTCTCACCATAGACAAAATCTACTAGTAGTTGAATGAGGATGATGAGCATTACACTAGTGTGAAATCACAGCACAAATACATCATGCAATACAACAAACAAATTATGCATTGAACTCACTAGTGACCATTGATGAATCGGTGTGTGGTTGAGTTGGAGTAGTAGTTGATGTTGTCGATTCAGGTGGTTGACTGGACACTTCGGACGGAATGTGCGTAGTGGTTTGCCAAGTGGATGACGACTCGGTTGTGTGATCCGATGGGATACCTAATGTGTGTATGCAAACAAACAGTTCACATTGAACATTTGGTTAATATTGTGTGGACAAATGCAAGAAGTGCACACATTCCCATCCGACTGGTCAACACAAGCACACTCACACACATTCAAAATAACACTCGATTTCAAACACAAACAAAACACACACACACACACTGCATGTGATTTCCTCTTCCAATTCTCCATGCACACAACACGTGTTTGTCAGCATCACACCACACCATGTCACTTTGTGACGAACACCTATCTCAATGCATACATTTCAATGAAACACTCGTTCGTGATTCGTCTGATACATTAGATTTGAATGAGAACACATGCTCACATGCAAGTGAGTGTAGGAGTTCGTGTTCACCTACACAACAAGTGAGTACTGCAATTGTCTTAGTGTGATCATGATGACGACGACGACGACGATGATGATGATGATGATGATGATCAAGTGAATGAGGTGAGTGTTGAGACGTGGTGTGTTGATATGACACAGACCAGTCAACTCACCATCAACAACACCATATCTCAATTCATCCACTCATCATCTCCAACCATGACCAACCAACCAATCCACTTGTACACACAACACATGTCGTCCCAATGATTACCAACACTCACTATTCCACTCAAACAAAATAAATATTACCACAAATTCTACTCACAAATACTACCCACTAATTATCACAACCTCTTCACTCAATCACTCACTCACTCACTCACTCACTCTCATTTATTATGCATGTTCGCCACACCGACCATCACGCACAATCCATGCACACATCTCATCTACACAAATTCTCACCATAGACAAAATCTACTAGTAGTTGAATGAGGATGATGAGCATTACACTAGTGTGAAATCACAGCACAAATACATCATTCAATACAACGAACAAATCATGCATTGAACTCACTAGTGACCATTGATGAATCGGTGTGTGGTTGAGTTGGAGTAGTAGTTGATGTTGTCGATTCAGGTGGTTGACTGGACACTTCGGACGGAGTGTGCGCGGTGGTTTGCCAAGTGGATGACGACTCGGTTGTGTGATCCGATGGGATACCTAATGTGTGTATGCAAACAAACAGTTCACATTGAACATTTGGTTAATATTGTGTGGACAAATGCAAGAAGTGCACACATTCCCATCCGACTGGTCAACACAAGCACACTCACACACATTCAAAATAACACTCGATTTCAAACACAAACAAAACACACACACACACACTGCATGTGATTTCCTCTTCCAATTCTCCATGCACACAACACGTGTTTGTCAGCATCACACCACACCATGTCACTTTGTGACGAACACCTATCTCAATGCATACATTTCAATGAAACACTCGTTCGTGATTCGTCTGATACATTAGATTTGAATGAGAACACATGCTCACATGCAAGTGAGTGTAGGAGTTCGTGTTCACCTACACAACAAGTGAGTACTGCAATTGTCTTAGTGTGATCATGATGACGACGACGACGACGATGATGATGATGATGATGATGATGATGATGATGATCAAGTGAATGAGGTGAGTGTTGAGACGTGGTGTGTTGATATGACACAGACCAGTCAACTCACCATCAACAACACCATATCTCAATTCATCCACTCATCATCTCCAACCATGACCAACCAACCAATCCACTTGTACACACAACACATGTCGTCCCAATGATTACCAACACTCACTATTCCACTCAAACAAAATAAATATTACCACAAATTCTACTCACAAATACTACCCACTAATTATCACAACCTCTTCACTCAATCACTCACTCACTCACTCACTCTCATTTATTATGCATGTTCGCCACACCGACCATCACGCACAATCCATGCACACATCTCATCTACACAAATTCTCACCATAGACAAAATCTACTAGTAGTTGAATGAGGATGATGAGCATTACACTAGTGTGAAATCACAGCACAAATACATCATGCAATACAACGAACAAATCATGCATTGAACTCACTAGTGACCATTGATGAATCGGTGTGTGGTTGAGTTGGAGTAGTAGTTGATGTTGTCGATTCAGGTGGTTGACTGGACACTTCGGACGGAATGTGCGTAGTGGTTTGCCAAGTGGATGACGACTCGGTTGTGTGATCCGATGGGATACCTAATGTGTGTATGCAAACAAACAGTTCACATTGAACATTTGGTTAATATTGTGTGGACAAATGCAAGAAGTGCACACATTCCCATCCGACTGGTCAACACAAGCACACTCACACACATTCAAAATAACACTCGATTTCAAACACAAACAAAACACACACACACACTGCATGTGATTTCCTCTTCCAATTCTCCATGCACACAACACGTGTTTGTCAGCATCACACCACACCATGTCACTTTGTGACGAACACCTATCTCAATGCATACATTTCAATGAAACACTCGTTCGTGATTCGTCTGATACATTAGATTTGAATGAGAACACATGCTCACATGCAAGTGAGTGTAGGAGTTCGTGTTCACCTACACAACAAGTGAGTACTGCAATTGTCTTAGTGTGATCATGATGACGACGACGACGACGATGATGATGATGATGATGATGATGATGATGATGATGATGATGATCAAGTGAATGAGGTGAGTGTTGAGACGTGGTGTGTTGATATGACACAGACCAGTCAACTCACCATCAACAACACCATATCTCAATTCATCCACTCATCATCTCCAACCATGACCAACCAACCAATCCACTTGTACACACAACACATGTCGTCCCAATGATTACCAACACTCACTATTCCACTCAAACAAAATAAATATTACCACAAATTCTACTCACAAATACTACCCACTAATTACCACAACCTCTTCACTCAATCACTCACTCACTCACTCGCTCACTCACTCACTCACTCTCATTTATTATGCATGTTCGCCACATCGACCATCACGCACAATCCATGCACACATCTCATCTACACAAATTCTCACCATAGACAAAATCTACTAGTAGTTGAATGAGGATGATGAGCATTACACTAGTGTGAAATCACAGCACAAATACATCATGCAATACAACAAACAAATTATGCATTGAACTCACTAGTGACCATTGATGAATCGGTGTGTGGTTGAGTTGGAGTAGTAGTTGATGTTGTCGATTCAGGTGGTTGACTGGACACTTCGGACGGAATGTGCGTAGTGGTTTGCCAAGTGGATGACGACTCGGTTGTGTGATCCGATGGGATACCTAATGTGTGTATGCAAACAAACAGTTCACATTGAACATTTGGTTAATATTGTGTGGACAAATGCAAGAAGTGCACACATTCCCATCCGACTGGTCAACACAAGCACACTCACACACATTCAAAATAACACTCGATTTCAAACACAAACAAAACACACACACACACTGCATGTGATTTCCTCTTCCAATTCTCCATGCACACAACACGTGTTTGTCAGCATCACACCACACCATGTCACTTTGTGACGAACACCTATCTCAATGCATACATTTCAATGAAACACTCGTTCGTGATTCGTCTGATACATTAGATTTGAATGAGAACACATGCTCACATGCAAGTGAGTGTAGGAGTTCGTGTTCACCTACACAACAAGTGAGTACTGCAATTGTCTTAGTGTGATCATGATGACGACGACGACGACGATGATGATGATGATGATGATGATGATGATGATGATGATGATCAAGTGAATGAGGTGAGTGTTGAGACGTGGTGTGTTGATATGACACAGACCAGTCAACTCACCATCAACAACACCATATCTCAATTCATCCACTCATCATCTCCAACCATGACCAACCAACCAATCCACTTGTACACACAACACATGTCGTCCCAATGATTACCAACACTCACTATTCCACTCAAACAAAATAAATATTACCACAAATTCTACTCACAAATACTACCCACTAATTATCACAACCTCTTCACTCAATCACTCACTCACTCACTCACTCACTCGCTCACTCACTCACTCACTCTCATTTATTATGCATGTTCGCCACACCGACCATCACGCACAATCCATGCACACATCTTGTAGTGCCGCGATTCGTTAATCGTTCGTTTCGATGATCGATATAATTCTAATCTTATCGGCGCGTAAAATCAGAAGACAAAGGATAGCAGCAACTACAGTTTATTGTCGAATAACTCAAGTGAGAAAGTTAGCAACACCTGAGCGAATAATAACGAGCGAGTGAACAGGCGAATAAGCGAAGGAAGCGAACGAGGCGAAAGATGATGCGTATTGGAGATGGCTGGGAAGCCAACTCGAGAGCGAATAATAACGAGCGAGTGAACAGGCGAATAAGCGAAGGAAGTGAACGAGGCGAAAGATGATGCGTATTGGAGATGGCTGGGAAGCCAACTCGATTTAAGCAAGCGTTAATCAACATTTATAGTCGGACAAAAATGAGTGACAGACATACGATGAATAAGATACGAAGTGTACACATATATGCTCATATAAAAATATAGCCAAGGTTAATAAGCGAATAATGAACAAGATCAAAATATGACTCATGACAGGCGAATTGGCTTGGCCAGTAGCTAGGATAAAGTATATGGGCTTAACAAATAAACTGATACTACATAGCCCCCTTGTAGAAAATAGCACATTTATAAAAAAAATGTCTGTTTTCGAAAAATAACACTGAAGCGGTATGTGGATAGCGTAAAAATGTTGGAAAAAATGGTACAATACCTGATAAATTACAGTGGTATGTGAGGGGTGAGCGTATTAAACGAGTGCATACTTATGTAAAAATGTACATGAATATTGTCAAGGTGCGGACAAAAATTGAAATGCTAGCACATGATTACGAGTACATTAGTAAGCGTACGAAAAAAAATTTAACATGCATATATGTCGTGACTGTCTGAATGATAAAATAATATGTTCATATGAGCGATTCGAAATATCGCGAAAATAGTGTATAACAGTAATTGGTCTGTGGTGCCGACTGAATATGAGGATAAAGAACAGCGAAATATGTTCCGATAAGCCGCAGTAAAGTAAATAGCGTCGATCAGCGATTAGTAGATTCGAATTTACATGCCTGGATTTCATGTGGGATAAAAAATAATCCAGCCGTAGGATGATGACTGAATCAACGGTTGATATTCATTGCTGTACTGCTAATGATAATGATCATGAAATGCGAAGTCGGTGTGCGTTGTCGCTTGCGTTGGGTTATCGTTAAATATGTATTAGTAGAATGACCAGAGGAACAGGATAGTGACTGCTGAGACGAGATATGCGGAGTCGTATTCCTTTATGGTCATGCAGCCTAGCGTGGTTTGTGTAGTTAGAGGGATATGCGCTCAACCTCATTTGTTACGAAACCGTATTAAGGCGTGATAAAAGTACCAATACATATGATCATCGATGACAGCGAGTGAGACTGACTTGAAAGTGACGAACAAGAGTGTATCTTTGAGAGACCAGCTCTAAACTCTATGTTCTAGTGTACAGTGCAATGGGAATAGAATATTAATTGCAGTAATCGAATATTTTTGATGCGTAATAGATGATGCAGCATTCAGATTTACATGTCGATGAATAGATAATATGAACAAACTAGGGATCATCGTGAAACAAAAATTGAGGAAGTTCGGTTTTGGTTGTCGCTGAAAATATAGAAAACGACGATTGCTGCGTACCAATAAGATGAATGAACATTAGTTGTATCGAGAACATAAGTTCCTACTATCGGGAGTATAACTCCAAACTTATATCTATGAAAGAGTGTAATATTAGGCCGAAAATGACATGAAAAAAATTGGAACGAACTCACTTGAATCAGGAAAATTGTACGTCATTGGATAATAAAAATAATCCAGTGAGTTTCGAATATCATAACGTGTACTGTCCATATAATTATGATTTGTTCGATTAGTGATTTGACTGCGTATATGTCATAGTTTAATGTTAATACGAACAAAAATAATAATTCCACGTTAGATGATTATATGGCATTATTGTAATAATGAGCATATGATGATCATTCGAGTCGTAACGGAATATGTCGTCGGCGGTTCCATTTTGGATTTGTGTTCGCTCGTCGCGGTCGCCAATTATGTTGTGAGTTCGTACGTAGAGGTTGTCGATTCTGGTCCATGTTCGTTCGGCGAGGCATCCAATTCTGTTGCGTCGTGCTCGTTCGGCGAGGTATCCAATTCTGTAGCGTTGTGCTCGTACGGCGAGGCAACCAATTATATTGCGTCGTGTTCGTTCGGCGAGATATCCAATTCTATTGCGTCGTGCTTGTTCGGCGAGGTATCCAATTCTATTGCGTCGTGCTTGTTCGGCGAGGCCTCCAATTCTGTAGTGCCGCGATTCGTTAATCGTTCGTTTCGATAATCGATATAATTCTAATCTTATCGGCGCGTAAAATCAGAAGACAAAGGATAGCAGCAACTACAGTTTATTGTCGAATAACTCAAGTGAGAAAGTTAGCAACACCTGAGCGAATAATAACGAGCGAGTGAACAGGCGAATAAGCGAAGGAAGCGAACGAGGCGAAAGATGATGCGTATTGGAGATGGCTGGGAAGCCAACTCGAGAGCGAGGCGAAAGATGATGCGTATTGGAGATGGCTGGGAAGCCAACTCGAGAGCGAGGCGAAAGATGATGCGTATTGGAGATGGCTGGGAAGCCAACTCGATTTAAGCAAGCGTTAATCAACATTTATAGTCGGACAAAAATGAGTGACAGACATGCGATGAATAAGATACGAAATGTGTATACACATGCGCTCATATAAAAATATAGCCAAGGTTAATAAGCGAATAATGAACAAGATCAAAATACGACTCATGACAGGCGAATTGGCTTGGCCAGTAGCTAGGATAAAGTATATGGGCTTAACAAATAAACTGATACTACAATCTCATCTACACAAATTCTCACCATAGACAAAATCTACTAGTAGTTGAATGAGGATGATGAGCATTACACTAGTGTGAAATCACAGCACAAATACATCATGCAATACAACAAACAAATTATGCATTGAACTCACTAGTGACCATTGATGAATCGGTGTGTGGTTGAGTTGGAGTAGTAGTTGATGTTGTCGATTCAGGTGGTTGACTGGACACTTCGGACGGAATGTGCGTAGTGGTTTGCCAAGTGGATGACGACTCGGTTGTGTGATCCGATGGGATACCTAATGTGTGTATGCAAACAAACAGTTCACATTGAACATTTGGTTAATATTGTGTGGACAAATGCAAGAAGTGCACACATTCCCATCCGACTGGTCAACACAAGCACACTCACACACATTCAAAATAACACTCGATTTCAAACACAAACAAAACACACACACACACTGCATGTGATTTCCTCTTCCAATTCTCCATGCACACAACACGTGTTTGTCAGCATCACACCACACCATGTCACTTTGTGACGAACACCTATCTCAATGCATACATTTCAATGAAACACTCGTTCGTGATTCGTCTGATACATTAGATTTGAATGAGAACACATGCTCACATGCAAGTGAGTGTAGGAGTTCGTGTTCACCTACACAACAAGTGAGTACTGCAATTGTCTTAGTGTGATCATGATGACGACGACGACGACGATGATGATGATGATGATGATGATGATGATCAAGTGAATGAGGTGAGTGTTGAGACGTGGTGTGTTGATATGACACAGACCAGTCAACTCACCATCAACAACACCATATCTCAATTCATCCACTCATCATCTCCAACCATGACCAACCAACCAATCCACTTGTACACACAACACATGTCGTCCCAATGATTACCAACACTCACTATTCCACTCAAACAAAATAAATATTACCACAAATTCTACTCACAAATACTACCCACTAATTACCACAAACTCTTCACTCAATCACTCACTCACTCGCTCACTCACTCACTCTCATTTATTATGCATGTTCGCCACACCGACCATCACGCACAATCCATGCACACATCTCATCTACACAAATTCTCACCATAGACAAAATCTACTAGTAGTTGAATGAGGATTGTTATAATGCGAAATATAGCGTATTGCGATAGGACTACACGAAATTCTACCGATTGACCAAATTCAGATATCCTAGTTCGATCCCAATACTGTTCCCCAACTCCAATAAATCAGAACACAGCCGTTAAATGAGAATTGTTTATGGGGTCAGCAGCAGAACAAAAATGGTTTACAGACAAGGCATATTTATACAGTTACGATGACTATTAACAGTAACCAATGGAAAGGAAGGACACGTGAAGGTTATAATTAGGACGACTCAAAATTGACCAATAGGGAAACGACACATGAAAGTCATAGTTAGGACACTGTAAATAATGGCCAATAGGAAATAACATGCGAATTATGTGAAGAGTCTGAAAACATACCATTTTACATTCGAGATAATTTTTGGGATATTCTTGTGAATATCCTAACACCTCCCCTTGGAAAAAATTAATAGCGACGCAATCGTGGGTTTACCTGAAATTTCTTTGGTTTTCTGCGTTTGCGTGCCGACCTCCTTCGAGGTAACGACCGAGAACTTGAAGAATGTTCTGCTTGATTAGACGACTCAGTTGCCTCCGTTGTAGGCATCGGCGGAAGTTGAAAAGTATCTAGCAGTAAGTCGAGGGGAACCCGGTTAATAATTCCAACTTTTTCTTTGGCATCTCTTGTCCGTAGTTGATTATGATGCCTGGTCCAGATTTCTTGGTTTACTCTGACCTCATACATGACCTTCCCCTGTCTCTTTGCGACTTCACCCTCTATCCATCTATCATACCCATGTCTATAGTCCCGAACATACACTTTCGCACCAACTTTGTAGGGAATTCTAGTGTTCTGCATTCGAGGATTCTGCCGGGTTACTCGCCTGGGTGCCATCGCACTATGGACTGTTCGTAGCTTCCAACCAGGCTGGAGGAGTTCGATGAATCGATTTTGGAGGTCTGCAGCATGCTGTTGTGTAGTAGCAGGAGTTTTTACTTGATTACAGATAGTGCTGATAGGTAGATTGGCAAGACCAAGTTCTTCGAACCAATCTAAACCCAGAAGATTGAGAGGGGATTTGGTGATGTAGCACGTACCCTTGAAGGTTGTACCTCTGAACGAAATACAGCAATTAAGTTCACCATGAAGGCGGAGATGACCACCACATGCACTAACGGCTGTCTGCGAAGATGGTTTGATGGGAGGTTGACCCAAGGTTCGCCAAGTTTCTTTTGACAGAATAGTGATATCTGATGCAGTGTCCAACTGCAATCGAACTGGCTGACCATTGATTGAGAGGGTTAGAAATTTGCGTCGCGTGGCGGCATGGGTGTGGAAGACTGCTGCTAAACTTCCTGATGAGGGAAGCTGCTTTTTAGTATGACGACGTTGCGTCTGTGCATTTCGACGACTATTGGGTCGATGGGATTGGCAAAAACCGCTTTTGTGACCAACTTTATGACAGCGATCGCACACCTGCTGTTTGAATGGACAAAATTTCACATAATGCCAGGCTCCACAGTGCCAACATGGAGAGGGGGGCTTCTTGTGAACCGGTCTGGAGTGATTAGAGAAAGAAGGAGCACTGGCTTTCGTAGGACCACAGGTTGTTGATCTCGGAGATTTGTTCTGACGTTGGACAGCGTGAACTTCGCAACCACCCTGGCCCCCAGATTGGACCAAAGTGGTGTCACGCTGCAGGTTGACAATGCGTTGATACTCGTCGGCGATTGTATTAAGTGTCAGCGTAGGGTCTTGTTCAAGGCGGTTCAGCAATCGAGTTCTGATGTCGGAGAATTTGGGTGACTGAAGACTACATATGAATACGAGGGATTTGAATTGGTCGTCGGTAAGGGATTTGAGCTTGAACCGTTCGCACTCACGGTTGACAATGCCAACATGGGTTAAGAAGTCATCGGACTCGTTCATGACCAGTTTTAAACAGCGATAACGCGTATTAAAAAGTGAATGATGGTCACCAAAAAGTTGACTGAGAGTTTGAACAGTGGCATCGAAGGAACGGTCTCGTGGGTTCTGCGGTAGAATGTAGTTGCAATACTTATCAAGCTCTGATGGACCAAGTTTTCGAAGGAGAAGACGCACCTTCCACGAATCATCTCTGTCAGCAAGGTCGACTTTAAAAAGATCTTCATAACGTCTGAACCAGGTATCAAATGTAATATTGGCATCAGGATCATAAAGAAACTCTGAAATACTACTGGTAATACCGTCGACTGATTGAGGGATTGTTGGTGTACATGAGACTCGAGAAGAGATCTGCGTCTGAGTAAGCATCTCAATCAGCTTCAGCTGTTGCTTGAACAATTCTTCTAATTTAACTGGATCCATAGCTAGTCAGCAACTTGTTTGCAAAATCTCCGTCGCCAAATTGTTATAATGCGAAATATAGCGTATTGCGATAGGACTACACGAAATTCTACCGATTGACCAAATTCAGATATCCTAGTTCGATCCCAATACTGTTCCCCAACTCCAATAAATCAGAACACAGCCGTTAAATGAGAATTGTTTATGGGGTCAGCAGCAGAACAAAAATGGTTTACAGACAAGGCATATTTATACAGTTACGATGACTATTAACAGTAACCAATGGAAAGGAAGGACACGTGAAGGTTATAATTAGGACGACTCAAAATTGACCAATAGGGAAACGACACATGAAAGTCATAGTTAGGACACTGTAAATAATGGCCAATAGGAAATAACATGCGAATTATGTGAAGAGTCTGAAAACATACCATTTTACATTCGAGATAATTTTTGGGATATTCTTGTGAATATCCTAACAAGGATGATGAGCATTACACTAGTGTGAAATCACAGCACAAATACATCATGCAATACAACAAACAAATTATGCATTGAACTCACTAGTGACCATTGATGAATCGGTGTGTGGTTGAGTTGGAGTAGTAGTTGATGTTGTCGATTCAGGTGGTTGACTGGACACTTCGGACGGAATGTGCGTAGTGGTTTGCCAAGTGGATGACGACTCGGTTGTGTGATCCGATGGGATACCTAATGTGTGTATGCAAACAAACAGTTCACATTGAACATTTGGTTAATATTGTGTGGACAAATGCAACAAGTGCACACATTCCCATCCTAATGATAAACAAAATACTTTGCGTTAAATCACACAAAAAGTGAGTACTGCAATTGTCTTCGTGTGATCATGATGATGGTGAAGTTGATGATGATGATGATGATG
>NW_017386267.1:0-23708 GCF_000237925.1 Schistosoma mansoni
TCTGAGATCCATATAGAGGCTTACTACACAATAGATAATACCATATTTTATTAATGAGAAAGAAAATAGTGAAAGACGACCAAAGAATGTACAATCATTGATATTTCTACAGACAGATGAGGTCAACAGAAATATGTTTGCTAATGAGGCCTTTATATAACATACTTACGAATTAGAAAATTAATAACGCCTATGTAAAAACATTTACGGGTTATAAAGAAAATGGTATTTCTTGATTTTGTTCAATATTTAGTCAGATACATCGCAGAGAACTAAAGACGTTTCAGATCTCATTCCTGAATACATACAATTCATCATAACGAAAAGGGACCATTGCATCATTAGGTTGGTTAGATAAAATTGAACAATTCATGGTGAAATAAACTGCTAAGCTTCGTCATCCTTAGATGATGAGAGAGAATAACTTAGGTCAACTATATCTGCCTTAGATCTTGAGTCGGATTCCATCACAGTCAGTTCCAGTTATCACAGTTTTGAATGAATAGATCATTCTTACATTCGACAATTGCTAATGCCACTATTATGAACCTATTTAGTTTCCAAAGTATACTGAATTAGTCGATATTGTGAAATGAATGCAAAAACTAATTTCCATCTACAAGTTTTCGAAGCCCTTTTGAGATGTTGCTACTAAAGAAATTCAATAGCATGTTATAGAAAAAGATCAACATTTAATGGTTCGTAAATAGATGATATGATTTCAAAGTGATTATGTTTGTCACACACGGCATTTGAAAACGTGGTACCTACTCCTAAGGAAATTGAGAGTATCAATATCTCTAGTGTTAGTGTGTTTGAGTGTCTGTGAATAAGATAATATGAATGATGACACATTAATTCAATGATTGATTGCTTTTTATATGGAAGCTTGTGTGCTGACAGACCTTCACTCGAACTTCAAATATATTTTTTCAGATTCCAGCGGAAACTAACTACAATCAACTTAATTTATTATTGAGAGGTATTTTTTCGTGCCAAACAAGTGAGAAACATTTAAACGAAAGTTGTTAACATTTTGATATACAATGACGTACATCATGAACTATCCGTATTCTCAGCTTCACTGAAACAGATATCTCCAGTAAAATAACTAAGGTGTATCTACATCGTAGTGTGTAAATGGATATTTGGAGACGTTTCTCGTTCATGCTTCGCTGAGAGAATCATGTGTTGTTTACAGATGAAAATGAGTTTGGAGACAAGCATTGAGTGTAAGTGATTAGGTGGGATACAATGTTTTCTGGTTGAAGGTGAAAAAATGTACTGAATGTTCCGTCAAGTGTTGCATGTTGATCAGTTGAAACGTATTACTGAATCTATAAACTGTGAAGATAATTTTCATTTTTGTATTGTTTGTTTGAATCGTTACACTGGTGTTTTGGACTGCAATTGATGTCTCTTATTGATATATGTGCACCCTGTTAGGATTGTCTCAAAGTCTCCTTGAGTCACTGGTATTGTAGGTAAAGATGGTTGGTGACTAGCGGTGTAATCAATTGCAGTCATTAATATTATTTGGAAGATTCAACAAACAACACAAAAATGAATTAAATTGTCACCCATTTTGCAGGCTAGTATCTGGTTTGAGTAGCTAAGTGAATAACGGGACGACGTTTGAAAACAATGATTCTGGATTCTAGTCACTGAGTGAACATCAACTGTGAGATGCATGTATATATATATATTGGCTGAACATTGATCACCTACGCAACACAGAGCGATGTAAATCATAATTTGTGAGAATGTTGGATAGTCACTACTGTATCAGTTATGAGAAATTGTAAGCAAAGATGGATAGTTACTAGCAGTAGAACCGACGACGCGCGTTTAGTCCTATCTGAGGCTCGTCAGCTGGATGTACCTGCATATCAGACATGTTGTTGTTCACTCTGGGACTCGAACCCAGTACCTTTCGCTTCAAACGCTATCGCGTTATCCACTCGGCCACTGAGTCCTGATAGCCACTTGCTTGCGCAATAAGGTGAAGTTAGAATACATTTAGAATTGTCCTGGATGCAGGTACACACAGCTGACGCACAGTATGCACATATGTTAATTAGAGTCTGACCAGTTGCAGTCCTAACACATCGATGGGAAGATTCAAACAAGCAAAGCTAAATGAAGTTATGAGAAATGTTTCAATTTCTTGTTTTGACTGCTCTTTACATGATGCAAATAAATTGTTATACCTGAAAGAGAAATCATATTTTTCAAGTGTCCTTTTCTCTTCACTTTATCATATAAGATCGATTAGAAAGTAATACATTTGTTCCTGTGAAATGGATCAAAAGTGGAACGTTAGTAGAGTATGAACCGATGGGAGGTATGTTAAAAGTTATCCATTTTGCACTAACCATTTTCACACTTAAATACATCATTTTGTTTCCAACAATTTAAACATTCTACAAGCAATTTTGTCCAGCTATCAAATAATATCTAAGCATCCGTGTCAAATGACTTTTCAGTTACCTTTATTGAATACACATTGATTCATTGCTGAATAATAAAAATGATCAAGCAGCCATTTCGAACTGTCAGTTCCTGGGAGCCGTAAAAAGATGTCTGCACCCTACACCATTCAACCAATTAGTGACTGCACTAAACACCTTTCTTAATGCTTGGATTGTGAAGTCAGAATTCGATGAAGTTGTGAAAAAACATCAGGCCACTTAGAAAAAGAATCAACAATTACAAGTTCATAGTATTTGCCAAGAAATGGACCACAGCAGTCTGCATGAATTCTCTGCCAGGCCTCAGACGGTACTGGACATGGAGTGCACTTCGAAGGCTGACTTTTTAGCTTATGACATTTCTCACAATTTTTTGCTGGACGACATAATTTGCATTTATCTCTGGCCACCAACATGTGAAACTTGCCAAGGACTTCATTTTCTCAACACCTAGATGTCCACAATGAAGATCATCAAGGACAGGTTTGCGTAATGAAGGAGAAACAACAACACTATCATTTAGACACAAAATACCGTCAGGAGTAGTAGATAACTCGTCCCACTTTGAATAGTAGACAGGAAATCTACGTTTCAGAATAGCATTTCAACCCTTCCGTATAGCACTGAGTATACATCCAAAGTATCTACGAGTTTCTCTAATGAGATCTGAACGTCTCACCGGTAGAGGTCGCACTAACAAGCAGTCTGAGGTATTAACAGGTCTATCTTGTAATGATTGTCGAGAAATGTAGTCAACGTGTTGAATTTGTTTTGCACTCCTGTGCTGAACCGTATAGTCATAGGCAGTCAAAGCAATACTCCATCGTTGAACCATAGCAGCTGAGGAACGTGCCAAGGATTTTTCAGGATGATAAATGAACTTTAAGGCTTCATGATTAGTAACAATGGTAAACTTCTTTCCAGATAAATATTTATGAAGTCATTTAACATCCCAATACACAGCCAATGCTTCTCGCTGCATTTGTGAATAACCTTGTTCAGTAACACAAATAAACACAAATAACGGGTCTAACTTTTTGTTCCAAAACTGCACCAATACCCACAGGTGATGCGTCAGTAATAAGTACAGAATGTACACCGGGTGAGTAAGTTCGAAGAGCAGCACCACTTTGAAGAAACTTCAGCAGACTTCGTAGGTATGACTCTTGATCTTTACCCAAATTGAATGAATTGGATGACAAAATATTAAATAAACAGTTGGCACGACAAGAAAAATTAGGAATAAAACGAGAATAGTACTGAAGAGCACCCACTAGTGAACGTAGTTCTGTAATATGTTTTGGAGACGGTGCATTTGTCAGTGGGGCTATTCGATTCATATCCGATCTAAAACCATTACTATCAACTAGGTATCCAAGGCATTTAAAACTAGATACACGAAATGAACACTTATTTGTATTCACTGTAATATTCTTCTCAATTAACCGACGTAACAAAGTAATAAGTCCCTGATCATGAACTGCCTTATCAGCACCATGAACCATGAGATCATCTTGATAAACTTCAACACCAATATCGCTGACTACCTTATTCATAACTTCCTGAAATATGACTAAGACCAAATGGAAGGTAGTTGTATCTGAGCAGACCAATAGGAGTGTTGATTGTTGTCAAGTTAGATGAAGATTGATCTCAAGGGAATTGAAGATAAGTATCTTTCAAATCGACTTTCGAGAACAATTTAGAACCATGAATTCGATTTAGAATATCATTAGCCCCCATCGTCGTGCATGTCTGCTTCAACAAACGACAGTTCAGTGTTATTCTGCATTCACCACATATTCTAGGGGTCTTGCCATCCGACTTCAATGGCGTAACAATAGGAGTACCCCATGATTAGGACTGAATTGGTTCAATTATACCTTCCGCACACAAGCCGTTCAGTGACTTATGTACTGCTTCTCGAAGACCATAAAGAATTATTCGTCTTTTAAGAAAGACTGGATTATCCTGTACTTGAAGTTTTATAGGCTGAATTTCCATACCTCCACTACACTTGGCACACACAGATATCAAATCTTTGAGTAAAGCATTCTCTGTAGAAACTAGTAGGGACAATTCCACTATTAGCGTTTTCAGAATTTTTGAACGCAGTATTGACAGTCCTGTTTCACTAACTAAAAGTTTGCAAGGTAAATATGAAAAATTATCATTTCTTATTAGCAATTCACATCATCCTCGTATAGGCAGTCTGTGACCAGTAATACTCAGTATTGAGACCTCAGTGTGTCTTACTACAATATTAGCATCTAAAGATTTGAAGTTCTAGAATAAAATAATGGACTCCATACTACCTTTGTCCACAATAAAGTCATGAAATGAACCAAGGGATGTATATAATCGCTTTTGAATATGAGCATTACCTTTCGCAGTAATGGATAAAGATAAATGATCATTAGGAACAGCCGAATTTTCGGGATCTAAGTTACAAGACTGAATAATACTTGAAGCAAAATGAACAGTAGTTTTGCATACTGACTGAATGTGTCCTATCTTGCCACATTTAAAACATTTAGCATTACGAAATGCACATGAAATACGAGAATGAAGTTTTCCACAAGATAAGCTTATAATAAACTTTTTCTCACCTTTCTTGTTTGCTTTGCAGTCCCTTGGTGAAACACCTTTCATATTTCCACGAGAATAGAAATCACGATTAAACGAACCAAAATTTAATCGACCCTGAGATTGCATTTCATCATGATGACTAAGCAAACTATTAGAAATTTTCATCGATTGAATATCAAGTTCATTCACTGCTTCGTAGTTAATACATGCAGTTTTAGCATCTTGAAAGGAACAGTTCGGCATTCTTAACAGCTCTTTTTCCAGACCTGGTGTGTTAATTCCTGCAATTAACCGATATCTCAGCTGCACATGAAGTTGATCACCAAAATTGCACTTGGCAGCTTGTCTTTGCAATTGAAGGATGAAGTCCTTAACCTTCTGGTTATTCTGACGAATCATCTTATGGAATTTTGCTCTATCACGACATTCAAAACCGGTGCACTTCACATGATTTAATAGTAATTCCTTGAGAGTTGTATATGAGATCGGCTTATCGGGATATGCCAAAGTTTTTAGTAAACTGTAGGCTTCTTGACAGATGAATGTAAGAAAATGTGCAAAAATTTTGTCATTCTTCATAAATTTCTTGGTCATGCTCCATATCTCAAACTTTTAAAGATAATCCTCAAAAGCTTTAGAAGTTGAATGAATGTACAACTGTTGTATCGCAGGCTCCATCGCGAAACCAATATGATAATCAGAAGTATTTGAATTGTAGTATAAACTAGTAATCTCAGGAATAACGCAATATAATCAAGAAGTATCAGATGAGCACAAACGGATGTATTGTATTAGGAATTCCAAATCACAACAGTCATCAATACAAAGAATTCATTGATTTATTTAAACATCACATATGCATATCGAGGAGACCAACAAAATTGGTCGATCAACTAGTTCATCAGGTCATCTTTAACTACAATTATCTTATACGAAAGCTGCAATTTTGTATAACAATGGCTTTTAGGTTAAACATTGTTTACTGCTGAACTACGACGAGCAGACTTTTAGCCTAGTTTTCATTATAATCGATATGAACATTTCAGATCTTCATTTTGGAGTTTCAGTTCATGGAATTCACAGGCTCTTCTTGCACTATACTTCCTTCAGACTATGGTTCAAAACGATCTAATGTCAAATACAAGCTATCCTTTTAGTCACCTTTAAGTCACACAACATCGTTACAGACATCATTAACTTTTTCACACTCAATTACTTCGTATTCAAACTCATCACTAATTAACTAGAACCCATTTCTAAATAGAATTTTGGCACAAATGACCATACTCTTATTGAACAGAACGTTTTTCGTACCTTCCACCAACTCATGGTGCTTAGTTCCAGACTCAGAATAGAATATTCAGGTGTACTTTTTCTATCTCTGTGATAGAGAATATATGAGTGAAGTCGACTATCTAATATGCGTCCAAAATCAATTCGCAAACAATCACGTGGAGAGAGTGTTCTTAGGGTTTTAAAGGAATAGGTCTGAAAACAAGTTAACACTTTAACCGATGGTTCACCCAATGGCTATATATGCACTGTCAACTATCTCTCTGTTTATGGATTTGAACATGCTCCTCCTAATTTTAGTGTGCGCATCATTATGTGGTATTCAGACTACATTGATACAAATTAGAATACCATTACAGATCATTCATGTTATGTTGAATTCTTAACAAAAATAAACACACACTGACAGTCACAGTGACTTTATACACTCAACAAGACATAATAGTATGTTCAACTTAGTTTCCTGTCGACGTATCATTCCACTATCTGCTGAACTACATAAATAATTTCAAAGTATTGACCATGGAAAGGATGTTGATTTTTACTCTATCAAACCTTTCAATAGCGTCTCCTTACAATAGAAGGATCGCAAACATGAAGACTTCATAAGACAATCGGATTAAAACACCCTGTTTCAGATCAATAGTCTGGTGTATATCGTAGGTATATAGTATCGAATCACCAGTTTGCATCCTGGATCGTTCACACTACTGAAAACATACAAAAATACGTTTTACGACATATTTATACCAGTTAAATGTTAAATTTACTGATGACACCTGAGTAAACGTTCATTTTAAATGAATAAATGCACAGTAACTGCAAGCTTTATTCATACTAGATAGTCTCCTACAGTGTAAGGCATTATTCATGAGTTCTTATTAGTAAATAGTACAAAATCAACTTCCTCTCCTCGATGACCGCTTTGGAGCCCATAAAAATAATCACATCGTGTGGATTATGAGTAATGTTTGTGGAACTATATCAAAGCTGATAATTAGTAATCATGTGAATAGTTACGAAAATTCGAATAAAATTGATTCCAGACTCATGTATATGAGTAATCACTCCAGAAAGTCTATTTCATTCACTTATCTACAAATTAGTTCGACCACAGTTTCGTTTAAGGTTTCTTCAACTCTTTGGTTATCAGAACACATTCCTATGTCATTACCATTGTAAATCGTACTTCGACTGGCATGATTATAATGTAGTTCAGGAACAATTCTTATATGTTGCTTTTAGACTTATTCAAGTATTCTCATTCATTCAGTGATTATTCCTTTGAAATACTTTAGCCTGCATTACCAGTTGTGAATCACTATTATTGAAAACTTTCCAATTATTTTGGAATGTTCGATCAAGGACACAGATATGTATGGAACTGGTACCAATGAGAACAGTTAATTCGATGTGCACTATACTCATTTCTACTTTTACTACTCATATATTTCTCTTATGTTAGTTTAATGTTGCTTTTTCTATGCATCGGACGAGAATTGGTGCTTCCAATGTGGTATGGTTGCCGGTATAACAAATTGTCATCGCTATTGAACATTTTATAATGAAATACCCAGATGGTACATTCTTCTAATTTTTTTTACTTTTTCTAGCATACATTAATGTGTTTGACAATTGTAACCTTTAATAAGTACTAAATAATTTCATTATAGTTTGTGTAAAGTGTGATCGATAGATGAACTCACCAATTGGTACGTAAGACGCCCACCATCAAATCAACTCCGTTTCATCTTGTATGACTATGCCTTGCTTATTCAACAATCACAATTTTATATTTCGTATCAAACAGTATTCAGTTTGGTAACTCATGACTGCTATACTCTACTTACTGTTCGACAGTCTAGAAAACATTTTGATTTGAATCTATACGAAATAACTTCCTACAACCGGTTTTGTCAAAATCTGTTCCATTCACAATGTTTTCGTTATGAAGTGGGTTAATGAGTTCAGTCAATCATAGATTATTATCGCTTCCCGCAAATCATGGAAGTTTTATGATAGTAAAACGAAGCCACTAACATTCACGAAGTTGATATTGATACAATTTTCATTGAATTCACTAAATATTGTCTGTGTAATGAGGCAGACTAACTGAATTTGCGAAATCTTTGATGAATGGTTTGTGATACGATAGCTGAGCGAAAGCCGGAACCGTTTGCTTTAATCAATGTAGAGATTACGAATACATACTGCTTCATAAGTGTAACCGTATTTGAAACAGGTATTTAAGTGTTAGTAGTTTCCATGACTCCTAAAACTGGTACCAGTTAACGATGAGATCAATCCACAAATAATTCGAAACAGCAAATTCCAACACCATCACGTTATCTAATTTCGGAACATATTTAGGAATCGGATTTAGCAAGTTAATAAGATATTGGGAATTCTGTTCCATTTACCCCATTCAATATAACAGAACACCAACTTCTATCATTTCTGCTACATCCTATAAAATTCTCAAAGTAGAATTCATTATCTTTTCTTCTCAGTATTAATTATAGGAGTGTTTAATTACACAAACATATTTCTGTTGACCTCAATTGTTTACAGAAATATCAATGATTGTACTTTGTTGTCCTCTATCACCTCATTCTATCTCATTAATCATATAATATGGTATTCTATTGTATCTATACTCTATAGTCAGTGTATTATGAATCTTACTTAGACTAAAACATACCGCTTTCTAATAATAAGTTGTTGTTTATGTGACTGACAATCATCTACACATATTGACACGTGAGTGCAAAATAAAGATGAGTGAAATTCTCATTTTACAAAACAATACTACTTTACTAAACAGAAAATGTAGTGAAACAAATCTTTTGGCATCCGATTCACAGAAGGTCTTGCTCCACGAATGAATAAATACTGTAACCATTTACCATCCAATTTCAAATGAGTTTGGTGGTCCTTTATGGTCTTATATCAATTACTGTGACTGATGAACTCATCTTCACCCGATATTCTGGATGAATACATTTCACCGTTCATTAAATGTATGTATTTCATTGAATACTAATTAAGACTGGATGTCATGACTCAGCGAGATCGATCAAAATTTACGTGAGGTTCAATGTACTGTGACATGCTCTTTTTGATCCTGAAATTCGTCTTCATTTCTCAACAGAATTCAAATGGATTTTTTGTAAGGAAGCATTGGTTATTGAATATGTAAATTGCATGTCAGGTATTTCCTGTCTCGACCTTTGTAATTTCATATTTTTAGATGATTTTATTGAGGAGATATTTTAATTGAGTGAGACTATAATCGCTGTTTGAATGCTGTTGGCAGAAAACCATGAAGTTAGGTTTTGTGGTAGTTGCTACAAGTCAGTAAAGTGTACTCTCGATCTTGATGTAACTATTACTGCTCGTGTGATCCAAACTCAGATCACTCAACTTTGCAGCATGAGAATCAACTGCTACGCTACTCGAAACACAACTGACATATTGTAGGACACAGATGTTTATATTTATTGATCGAAGCACAATTGTTGATGTCCTGTTCGTCTAGTGATTGAATACATATGGAATTCTGTCGATCGAGTGTTTTAGCTATACTACTACTTATTAGTAACTAGTCATTATTAATTTTATGTTCAAAATGACCTGTTGGGACAATTTCATATAGGTAGTTTGTATTTGACAATATTCAGACGTTCCATGCAACTTTCCTTATTTATAAATTTTACTGAAGTAAGGGCAGCCAATGTAGCAGAACATCATGAACTCACCATATTTTGCGGTTTCTTCCCAGCTGCTTACGAATTTATAAAATGATTGTGAATAGGTCTTCATCTGTTTGACAGTGATCATTGTGTTGATGTCTTCAAGTCGTTCAAGATAATAATAGACGAAGAACGTGAAATCTACTGTGGTTTGAAACGACAACTGGCATAAAATCACTCGAACCAGTGTTGTGTATCCACAAATATTTACTTGTCAATGTTGCCTTGCAGTGGTCAACTCACTCATAAATGCTTGTCGTACAATTCTTCTTTCCGTGACACTAATTATTACACCATGAGAAGTGAATTCATCGTCACCAAAATTTCGGGGTAGATACACATTACTGTTTATCAAATATATGTTTCCATTGAATAGTGATTGATGTTGATGGTGATAATGTTCAATTACAGGAGAGACTGAAATCCACCATAGCGAAATGGTCTGACCTTGGTGATGAAACAAGTGGACGCCAAAGTCAGAATATACAACAATAGATATGAAGACATCATAGAACCACATGGACTAGAAGGAAGAAACAAGAGTGAGGAGGGATTTCTAAATCTATGTACATTCAACAAACTGGTTATGGGCGGCCAAATATTTCTTAAACGCACATATATGAATCTCACTTGATAGCACTACAGGCAATCAAACAAATCGTATTTGTAACCCTAAATCATTCAGACGATCAGTGGAAGATATTGAAATCAAGAGAGGAGCTGACACTGCTTGAGATCACCACTTTGTAGTTGCCAAAACGAAAGTGCAGCTAAAGGAGTGCTGAAAAATTGATGACACAGCATGACAAAGGCTCAATACATGCATCATTCCAGATAGTTACAAACGCAACGAAATTAAAAAACGTGTCAAGAACAGGTCGCAAGACTTATAAGATATACTCAAATATGAATAAACTACGACGGAGAACAATTGGAAAGTGATAAAAATGTACTAATGAAAATGTGACAGGAGGTAATGGGACACATCACGCATCATTATAACGAATTGGTATCCTATGAAATCCCGAGCAAGCATCGAGAAATGATGACCAAGTTTACAGCATTTGACACCAGCCGAACTAGAGCAGAAAATTTCATAGAACAAGCTGGATACGGTGAAAGAAAGTAGAAAGTGAGATTGAGCATTAGAGTTGAACAGCAGAAATATATGTAAGATCAAGTGGAGGAATCTGCAACAGAAGGAAATAGGAAATAGCTATACTACACGACAAAGAAACTTATGGAGAAATATTGTTAACCAGAGAGTTCAGTCAAGAACAAAAGAGGGAAGCCAATCACTGAACTTCAAGGATAGAGGAACAGATTGGTTGAACACATCGAGAATCTCTTGAGTAGTCCAGACCCATTGAATCCACGGTACATCGAAGAATCACACACAGAATTTCCTGTAGATGTCACTCCACCAACGATCAAGGAAATGAGGTTGCTCATCAGACAAATCAGGAGTGGAAAAGCAGTATTACCTGACAATATACAAGCTGAATCACTGAAGTCAGACAGTAAAGTAACTGCAAACATGCTTCACCTTCTATTCAAGAAGATTTGGAAAGAGGAACAAGTGCCGACGGACTGGAAAGAAGGACACGTCAACAAGATTCCAAAGAAAGAAGATCTGAGCAAACTTGAGAATTACAGAGGTATCACACTACTATCAGTATCAGGAAAGCTGTTCTACAGAGTGTTGATGAACCGAATGAATGTTTCATTAGCTGCTCAGCTATGAGATCAACAGGCTGCATTCCGTAAAGATCGATTGCGCACAGACCAAATCGTGACACTGAGGATCATCGTTGGACCATCACCTGAATAGAACTCGTCACTTTATATCAACTTCTTTGGCTATTAGAAAGGATTTAATAGTGTGGATAGGAGATTCATGTGGCACCTTCTTCGACACCACTGTGAACTTGAAAAGATCGTCAACATCATCCGGAATTCACACGATGGACTACACTATGCAGACGGTCACGTACGAAATCCGATTCTTAAATATGTTCTGAAATTAGATAACGTGATGGTGTTAAAAGTTACTGTTTCTACTAATTTGCGGATAGATCTCATCGTCAACTGGTACCATTTATAGGAGTCATGGAATTTGGTTTAACATCTCAATCTGTGACAATGAATACCATGGCTTTGAGTATCATATCTAAATTTTTCAAGATTAGAGATTCATCTTTCTAACGAGCGTTGATGAACACGAAATAATCAAATCTTTTCAGTTGATTGACTTTCATCATCTTGCACACAATTGACTAGCTTCAAGATGAATTTTATGGAGTTCTAGTAAGATGCCGTGATCAGTGGATTTCAATTCGTGTCAGGTGGAGACAAATATCCATCCCAGACAATGAATGAAGAGTTGCGTAATATCATGAATCGACTAAAGTTATACTTTAACACCGTTGGATGTAGGCTTAGTGATCTAGAGGTTAAACGCGAGAAAGAAGGTTCTGAGTTTGAGTCCCCCGTAAGGGATCGTTGATGCGCACAGCTGAGGAGACGAAATGGCAGTCCAATGCTTCAATGGTTGTCTAGCTTAGATCGATTCTCACAAATCCTCATTCTGATAATAATCAATATTCTTATACCTTTAATACCATGTTTTTTTAATATATTTATTCATTTTTATATTATAATCATAGAATGAACAGTTCACGTATATTTTGAATACAAACTGGAATGATCTCGATGAAATTCCACCAGTCAAAGCAAATTAAAATGATGAACCATAATGATTTATATCTTCAAAGTATTTCTTTACATGAATCATTTACAAACTACACACCAATACACATTGATATATTCAAATTGATTGATCTTTCTGTTTTATTTGTGATGATGGGGATCGGGGATTGGTGAAGAGGATGAAGTAGTAGTAGAATTGGGTTGAAAGGAAGCACAAAGGGATTAAACTGGAATGTAACTTTATTGATGATTGAATTTGATTAATACCGATAGATTCCAGGTTAGTAGTCTACAGGTTAAGTATTTGCATGTGAAACTGAAGGTCCTAGGTTAAAATGTCCCATATGAGAGATCATGGATGTACACTTCTAACGAGTCTTATGAAAAGATGAAATGGGCATCCACAGCTTGGTTGTCTAACATTGATTACTTCATTGTTTTCAATGAATTGAGTGAAATGAAATGTAGATTTCGAGGTTGTGATTGTTATATGGTGTAAGAGTAATCAAACCATAATGTAAGATTCATGTTTCATCCTATTTCGAACTCATCAGCTAGATGTATTTGTACTTGTGTTGGTATTTTCACAGAGACTTCAACCCAGTACCTTTTGCTGAGAATACCTAAAGTGATATTCATTGAGTAGCTGAGTCCAATTGGCTACTGGCTTATGAAATGGGCATGATTTTTCAGTCATACTTGAACAGTCCTCTTATTAATATTGATGACTGAATTTTGATTAGTCTACTGCATTAGCAACGTGTAACGTTACAGCTATTTTAGGGTACAAGATATACAACTCCTCAATGATTGATCAATATCCAGTCCTCTGTATAGTCAACGGGATAAATCAAATACTTACTAATATTGATTCTACAGATGTGCTACAATAGTTTCATGTCTTGACCCTAAGATAAAGTTTGTCTTCTTTGATAGAGGTTTTGTAACAAGGTTTACCAGAGAAATATGTAAACCTCGTCAAGGCTTTGTAGTTGAACAATATTGGTCATATAAGAGTTTACGACAAAATGTCATCGAAACTAATAACATCAACCTGCGTTTATTGAGGCTGTTGATTTACCCTATTTTATTTAACCTCTTTACAGACGTCCTTTGAAAAATAAAATCCTCTACTCACAATTGATTGATCACTGGGTGGTGATAAATGTCATGCGTGTCAAGTCCTTCTTAGTGCTGATCGAATGCTATCGATCACCATCCAGTGATCAATCAATTGTGATTACATCTCAGTCCTACAGCAGGTCGTTTGCGTCCCAAATAGCTCAGTGGTGGCGTCGCTGACTGTGAAGCTGAGTGACACGCGATCGAATCCGTCAGGGAGCACCAGTTCCCTAAAGATTACAGGTACACCATACTGACGAGTGCCAAGTAGCTCGAAACCCGAGTCCAGAGTTTTCTGTTGACCACCTCCAACCACCATCTTAAAATCCTCTTCCAACTTTCAGAGCGTTATCTGCTACCAGAGGATTCATTTCTCACCTTTGACTACAAGAATGATATAGTTTTCTTTGGTGATGGTGTTCGGGCATGAACACATAGGAATGCCACTAAGAGTAATCAAACCGAGACACATCATTAGTCCATGAAATCACTGACTGTTCATGTGGGTCATATTGACAACTTTAGATTATCATAACTAGTATCTAAAGACACGCTAATGTGATCAGTAAGCTGTCAGATCCACTCTTTGTCACTCCTTCGATCTTGACCTTCTGAAATAATACCTTATGTTCTGTGAATCAACCATTTTGTCTCGAATTATTTTTTTATCTGTAATCTCGTTTGCTATAATTGAAACTAGTGCTTCTTAGAATAGCCTAAGTCATCTGGGTAATTTTATGTCGTCCTATTGATGTAGTGTCTGAACTTGTGTGTGTCTAAATATGTCAAGTTGGGGGGGGGGCTAGAAATTCCTGTCGATAAATGAATAGGGTTAATTTCAATAGCATTACATAGTAAATATAGACATTTACAATCGGGAAAAACGAAACAGAGAGCACAGAATAAAAGGAGTAAACATGACTGCGATACTTACTTACTTACTTACTTACGCCTGTTACTCCCAATGGAGCATAAGCCGCCAATCAGCTTTATCCAACACACTCTGTCCTGGGCCTTCCTTTCTAGTTCTATCCAACTTCTGTTCATTCTTCTCATATCTGTCTCCTTTTCTCGGCTTAATGTATTCTCTGGTCTTCCTCTTCTACTTTGGCCTTCAGGATTTCATGTGAGGGCTTGTCTTGTGACGCAGTTGGGTGACTTCCTCAAGGTGTATCCTATCTACTTCCATCGCTTCTTCCTGATTTCTTCCTTTTCTGGAATCTGGTTAGTTGTCTCTCACAGTAACTTGTTGCTGATAGTGTCTGGTCAACGGATCCGAAGTATTTTGCATAGACAACTGTTAATAAACACCTGTATCTTCTGGACGATGGATTTCATAGTTCTCCACGTCTCCGCCCCATACAGCAGAACTATCTTGACATTTGTCAAGACGCTAACCAGATTTGCCATAATATAGTTAATAAGCTCTTTTATCACCTATAGCTTTGGATAGATTTTGTTTAAATTAGTTGAATTAACCAAAGTAGTTTCGGTGTAAAGCAGCTGACGAAGGTAATTATACTCATTAAAAACAATAATCTGAAAATTTAATAACCCTATAATTTCATTGGTGAATTGGCATGTAGTCATGGCTACATGTAATTTCAAGGCCATTTAGGAGTACAGGTAACAATTAATGTAGCGAACAAATGAAAAAAAATGTAATTTTATTTCAAAGACAGAATGCATCAAACGATTACAGAGTCTCGAAAATTTACTTAAAAGAAGAAGTGACCTATCCCTTTCTATATGGAACTATGAATACTGTAACCAGGGTTTTCCTCATATTGGATTGTAGCAGTGAATGTGAAAGGTAGTCTATTTCATGTTTTGAGGAAACGATTAAATTCAGTTGGAATTTACTCCTCCATAAATGGTCAAGCCCAGACTTAATGAGTGTACATTTATAGTTCAAAGGATAATCACTCTAAAGAATTGTAGTGCGTAAATTGTCAGTGAACAGATTACAACCCAAGTTTATGTTTTATAAGAACACTACTCAGAATAGAAATGTAATATTATCAGAAAGGGATTTTGTGGAGATTTTAGTAATTTTATAGTTAAAATCATGAACCAGTTGAAGCTAGATCACCATGGAAAACCTGGAAGCACTAGACGGTTGTTTCGTCCTATCGTGGGACTCCTCAGTAGTGCTCATCCATTATCCCGCCTCGCGAGATTCGAACTCGAGACCTATCAGTCTTGCGCCAGAACACTTAACCGATAGACCACTGAGCCGGCATCCGAGAGGTATATCCAGGAGTTCCAGTGAGGAGCAGTGACCAGTTGAGTTCAAACCACGTCTGTTGTGAGATAGGAACTCACTGAAGACAATTGATGAACGGTTACATACTGTCATTTGTAAACGATTCTTTTTGACTTATATCTGATCAAATTTTGAATGATTCATTTAGATAAGATGATTGTAGAAACTGAAGAGATTTCATTGAAAAGTATATTCTTCATTCATATGAAATTGAGAATTACCTGGTGATTAAAATCTCTTTATTATTTGACAGCTGTGTCGAAACGAGCAACGAAGTCAAGTGAGGAAGACCAATTTATTGCTTAATGCACAATCACATAGTAAATTCATTTAGCATTGTTTGAATCTTCCCATCGATGTGTTAGGACTGCAACTGGTCAGTCTCTAATTGGCATATGTGTATACTGTGCGTAATGCCTCGATATAGTCTTAATTCAAGTGGCTATCAGGACTCAGTGGCCGAGTGGATAACATGATGGCGTTTGAAGAGAAAGGTACTGGGTTCAAGTCACAGAGTGAACATCAACTCTGAGATGCTGGTACGTCTATCTGACGAATCCCCATTAGGACGAAAAGCGCATCAAACTGGATTGCACTATTAGCCACTATCCATCTCTGCCTACCAATCACATAGTAATTTATTAAAATCATACATTATTTGAGCATCTTCTTTGATTTTTCTTTTATAAGCTTGATTGTTCTTTCATTTCTGTTGTTATCTTGATTACTTTCAGTTTTCTTCTCAATTCTCTTCATTTCATTCCTTTTAACTTTCAGTTTGTAGACATTCCACTTCCAATTGTTGTCACATACTACTTATATCTATCGAAATAAGTAGTATACATTACATTTCTGAATATTGTGCATCAAAAGTGAATACGAAAAGTTCATAGAATTCGATATCTCTCCAACTTTATAAGTAGCTTATAAAGTAATCATATGAATATAATTTTTTCTTTTAAACTGTCATATATACAGTCAGCAGAACCTTTAAGCAATAATTCATGCCCTCATTTATGAATTATTTGTACATGATCTTTATTGTTACTTTGATGATAGATACAAGTTCAATCAAATGAACCTTAATGACAATTCAAGTTACATTTTGTTTCTTACGAGATTATGTAATCACTTTTAATAAATAATTGCATAAGATTATTACTTCATTTGTTCTATCGATCAATATTTTGTATTACGTAACTTGTTTTGCAGTTTATTCTTCTATAATTGAAATCATGAGTCAATTGAAGCTAGACCACCATGGAAAACCTGGAAGCACTGAACGGCCATTTCGTTCTATTCTGGGACTTTTCAGCAGTGCACATCCATTATCTCGTGCGCGAGACTGATAGGTCCTGGGTTCGAATCTCGCAAGACGGGGTAATGGCTGCACACTAGTGAGGAGTTTCACAATAAGACGAAAAGGCCGTCCAGTGCTTCGAGGTTTTCCACGGTGTTCTGGCTTCAATTGACTCATGATTTCAACTATAAAATTACTTAAATCTCCATAAAAGCTCCTTCTGTTTATTCTTCTATTATACCTAATGTTGAACTTTTGTTTTTTACCATTTAAAATGATTCCTTTTCAATTCCTATGAGTAATTATTACGAAATTCAATCACATACTAACCAAAATGTATTAAGTGAGTACACCAATTGATCACTGAGTAGCAGTCAAATCTATGTTTAACTTGTCTTCAATGTTGATCGTATTCTACTGATCTGGTTATAAAGCACTGAATTCAATAACTTCTTCGAAGGAATGTCTTGATTTGATTTGTTTAAACAATCATGGAATGAATTTCTATTTGGGGATCAGTAAAGCAGTAAGTGTTCGAATAGTTGAATATACACATGTTAATTTATGACAGTGAATGGGGTAGCTTTCAGCCCCGTGGGGACTGCCATTTCGTTTCAAACTTTTTCTAATGATGAGTTCCAAACATATTGAAGCTCATCTCAAAGAGGACTTCCCGCTAACTGTCTCTGACAACCTAATTTATAAATCGACTACTATTGAATTGTTATATAAAATATTTCCTTATCCAAGAGATGATAGTGAAGTTTTCGAAAGCAACATGCCTTTTAGGGATAAAAGTCAGTAACCAAATACAGTTCCCTTAACGTGTTTTGAGCAAGACCTCACGTGCAACGCTTGGTGAAAATCTATTAAAATCAATGGTAATAGAGTATGGCTTGAACCTGTAATACAGTGATGGAAGAACGAGTGACATATATAAATATAAATTCAACTAACAAAAAGATCCCCCTGAATCAGTAATTACAATGAGTTCTGTCTGAAAATATTTGGGATTACAAACTGTCATCTTATGAATGAGTGAGTACTGTAGAACTGATTCATATCTAGCATGCTACTACTCAGTCGTGTGTACAAACGACCAATCTGGAGGTCGAATGCACCGTTGTGAAGTTATTAAACTCCACTGACTTGTTATTCATCTGTTGTTGTATCAAACTTGAGTTAACCCTTTGACACTTTCATCATTCTTTACTGGATCAGGATTTTAACACTGTTCAGTGTAATTTTCTTTAAGTAGCTAAGATATAATTGATTAAGTTGTACTGTAAAAAAATCTTTTAGTATTATAACTTGCTCAAGGTCGTCGCTAGTTTGTTATGACCTTACAAACTAAACAAGGACGTAACTCGCGTGAATTATCCACCAATAGAAATACGACCTCTACGACCTTAACACTGTGACAATCAAGGACGTCAAATCAGTATGAGTAATCTCGCGTCCCTATTGGTCCTTAATCCGCCTAGCCCGTCAAAAAAGTCGATCGATATTTGCATCAATGTCTATATGCGTATTACTATTTTCTCATCGAATTTACTTTTTTCTTTTCTTCTCTTTTTTTCTCATTTTTCTACATAAATTATAGGGATGTTTAGGACTGTAATTGGTCAGTGTCTTATTGGTATATGTGTATTCTGTGAGTATTGCCTTGGTATAGTCTTCATTCACAAGGATTATAAGCAAAGATGGATAGTGGTTAGCATTGGAATCCAGTTTGACTCGCGATACTTCGTCCTATTTACGACTCGTCAGCTGCATGTACTTACATCTCAGAGTTGATGTTCACTCCGAGACTTGATCTCAGTACCGTTCACCCCATCGCACAAGCAGGTGGCTATCAGGACTCATTAGCTGAGTGGATAACGCGTTGGTATTTAAAGCAAACGGTACTGGGTTCGAGTTCGAGAGTGAATATCAACTCTGAAATACAGGTACATTCAACTGACGAGTCCCAAATAGGACGAAGTGACGCGCATCAAACTGAATTCCACTACTAGCCACTATCAATCTTTACTTATAACGAATAGATTGTTTAGAAATATTAACTATACTGTAAACAGATAAAATCATTTCGATTAAAGAATAAATCGTAATTGTGTAAATTTTATTTAATCATCTTCTGTATAATTCTCTAGGTTGAAGAGTTCAATTCAACTTTCTTTTGAAAATTTGAATGCTTTAATGTAATTCACATTGTGCTGTGAAATTAATCAACTTTCTGAATGAAGTTCAATACAGTTAGAATTCACTTATTGAATAACTTCATATAGGATACTTCTATTATTTGGTAGCTTGAATTGACCGAGAATGATCACATATATCTTATAATCAATAAAGCTTTGGACTACTTCGTTGTTTATATTCAGGACTGATGTTTGATCAATTTTCACTTGTATATATGGATCCTGTGTGGTTTGTCTCTATATAGTCATTTTGTCACAAGTTTAACAGAACACATGTGTTGTAAGTAGCAGTGGAGTCTATGTCCCACATCCCGTTAAATTCAGGACTTGCTGGCTGAATGTGTTTGCAGTAGAATCCTAACCTACTACTCTTCACTGCGAATGATCAACTGGTTAGTCGTTGAATAACCGATTCCAAGTAGTTAGTAGCTCATGCAACAAGTGAGGTGTTTATACCATCATTAGTGAGTGTTTGAAATGTCCTAATGTAAACACCAACACTGTGATATATATATGGATTCTGCTGACAGGTGCAAATAAGATGAAATGCATGTCCTAGGTTTCATGGTTAGTCATAATCTATCCATTCATAACAACATGGTACATGAAAGCTGTTTGTGGCTATTAAAGTGACCTTACATCGAATGCTTAGGTTTTATTGATGGTGTTTCGATCCTAAATACATTTAGTATCCAATACTTTTTCCTTCTGTCTACATTAAAGCAAACCAAATCATGTCATCGCTGAAGTACTTGATAAATAGTTGGAAAAAGTCAATTTCCACACAAATAAACTTTAGATCATTTTTATCTAACAATGTTATTTTGACCGATTATCAGTTCTTCGAAACATAAATATCAAACATAAGAAGAATCATTTGTCTAATTATAAAACCTCGTCTGATGCATTGAGATGCATTTGGTTGACCCCAATTTTGTGTCCGTCCACTACTTACTTACGCCTGTTACTCCTAATGGAGCATAGGCCGCCGACCAGCATTTTCCAACTCACACTGTCCTGAGCCTTCCTTTCTAGTTCTATCCAACTTCTGTTCATTCTTCTCATGTCTGTTTCCATTTCTCGGCTTAATGTGTTCTTTGGTCTTCCTCTTCTCCTTTGGCCTTCAGGATTCCATGTGAGAGCTTGTCTTGTGAGTGGTGATGGGTGATTTCTTCAGTGTGTCCTAACCACTTCCAGCGCTTCTTCCTGATTTCTTCCTCCGCTAGAATCTGGTTAGTTGTCTCTCACAGTAACTTGTTGCTGATAGTGTCTGGTCAACGGATCCGAAGTATTTTGCTTAGACAACTGTTAATAAACACCTGTATCTTTTGCATGACGGCTTTCGTAGTTCTGCACGTCTCTGTTCCATACAGTAGAACTGTCCTGACATTTGTATTAAAATTCTGATCTTAGTGTTGGTTGAAAATTGTTTTGAGTTCCAGATGTTCTTCAGTTGTAAATATGCTGCTCTTGCTTTGCCGATCCTCGCCCTCACATCTGCATCAGATCCACCGTGTTTATCAATGATGCTGTCCAGATATGTAAAGGTTTCCACATCCTCCAAAGCTTCTCCGTCAAGTATAATTCGATTGGTGCATGTTGTACTGTATCGGAGATTTTTGCTTTTCCCTTTGTTTATATTGAGATCTACTGCTGCTGAGGCCGCTTCTACACTGGTCGTCTTCTCCTGCATTTGTTGTTGCGTGTGTGATAGAAGAGCTAGACCATCTGCGAAGTCGAAATCGTCCATCTGCATCCCAGCTGTCCACTGTATCCCGTGCTTCCCTCCAGATGTTGACGTCTTCATGATTCAGTCTCCGTCCACTTCAGTACTAATCAATTATAGTTCTTAAGGAAAATGGGAAGATTTACACAACCTACACAGATGAATTATGTTATGAGTCGCCACAAAAACAATGAAAACAGCAAAACAATTACTCCAACATTCCAATATTTTCACATATGTTGCACAAAATCGCTACAAATACTATTTTAAAATAGTATTACTATTATTATTATTATTACTATTACTATTAACTTCAGCATCCTCATCACCAAACTAATCACGTTGCATGTTGTTGTAGTGTGTGTTACTGATATCGACAGATATAAATAGTATGCATAACCAATCGAAAGAGGAATTCCTGTTAGCAGGAGGTTGACAAAATCGAATGGAAGAAAACGAGAACACAGAGTGATTGTTGTGGAAATGAAGGAAGAATGAAGTCCGAGACAATCGGTGGATATTTTGAAAATGGAATATTTAATGAGTGGTTCTCAGATTTTAACAAGTTATTCAGCAATGTTGTATTGAGATGTATTTGGTTCACCACACTTGTGTTCTTGTCCACAACAATACCAAGCAAAACTAATTTAGTTACAGTTGTCTTTCGGAATATTCTCCAGTTCCATATGAATTGTCTAGTTTGAGTTGAATATTGTTATTTTGAAAGGGAAAACATTCGGTTAATGCAATCACCAGTCTGGTATTTGAGTTAACCAAGTCCATGAACAATAATAACTGGACAGATTTCATGATGATGATGATTTGGATGATGATTTGGATGATGATTTGGATGATGATAATGATGATGATGATGATGATTTGGATGATGATGATGATGATGATGATGATGATGATGATGATGATAATTAATTAAAATACTCCAAGTCGAGTTTGTTGAACTGAACTAAATCGAATTGTAAAGGAATCCATTTATCTCAAATTGAAGAATGACAGTGATGTGTTTCATTTAAAATGATATGTCAGTACCATGCGGTCGGTTGTGGCCCAAATGTCTGTGGTAACGTCTCTGACTGTGAAGCTGAGTGACACGGCATCGAATCCGTCAGGGAGCACCAGTTCTCTCAAGACTACAGGTACACCTTGCCGACGAGTGCCAAGTAGCACGAAATCCGGGTCTAGGGTTTCCTGTTGACCACCTCCAACCAAATTTTGGTAACAGTTTATTAACAAGAAAAAAACTGAACCAAAAGTAAACAATATAAAAACCGTTGCGTTTAAACATGGATTAAGCAAATGCATAAAATTGTGAACAACCGCTACAATGATCAAGACAAAGTAATTTTAATTATAAATACATTAAGTGTTATAAGTATATGTAAATATTTCAGAATATTACGCGACAAGCTTTCACTACAACATATGCGTACAAATAGCTTGGGTACAGCTACTTACTGAATATAAATAAGTAGTATAAAATAATACACAAAAGATTCGAAAGGAACAATATGAAAACCGTTGCTTTTAAACATGGGTTAAACAAATGCATAAAAGATGTCATTCGAGCTTGCTATTCCATTTACAACAGATCAGTGCTACTAGGAAGACTAAGAAAATTCTAGAATTTTCGTGTGTGAAGCTTGTGAAGAGGGAGCCTTAACAATTGTATTAATAAGACTTAAGTTAACCTGTAAACTGTTATTTAATTTTTGAAAAGACCGCTCACTCAGCATCATCAAGCATCGAAAACTTGGGTTATGTCGGTGTCACTTCCAGTTGTATCAGCATCAGTTCATAAATTTCGATACGTTTTACTTTTATGCAAATTAAATTAACCAGGAATCACATGCATGTTGGACAACATGCATGAGCATGTTGGGCAAATAATTACACACGAATTTGCAATCAGTAGAATATTGTAGAATGATGATTGAAATTTCCGTGTTCCCATAGTTCTTTGAATCGATTAACATTAGATCACATTCGAAATTCTGAGGGAATTGGTTGCAATCAAACAATGGGACATCGACTTCGCATCCGAACACATGACCTTTCGAAAAACGGTATGAATGTCCGAATTTACTCAGCCAACAACTTTTAATATTGTGAGAATTTAGGATGAACGTACCTCTTCAGTTATTATTGTCACTGTAGGTGTTAGTCGATAGGATTTAAGAATGATGCAAGTGGTCTGTTATAAGTTACCCCTTCCAATTAAATATCATTATTTCAACAATTTCTCAATGAATGCCAAATCACTG
>NW_017386265.1:0-17248 GCF_000237925.1 Schistosoma mansoni
GCTCGACTGGCCATTCGAGTTTTGAAGTCATCTGCACTGTTAATAACTGGACACCTAGAATCATCTTTCGATGAATTCTGATGTAAGCTAATATCCCGATATGCCTCATTGTTAGCCATGTTAAGTTTTGTACAACCATCAATAGGTGGATTTTTGGGAGACATTTTATTCGATGTTTTTGATTGACGTAAGCAGCACACCAGAGGTAAGAGCAGTTTGATCCACTGATTACGAGCATTTTTGATGGTATTTTCGGCTGGCTTAATATAATCCATATTTGACTGGTTAGTATGTGTAGCTAGTCTGGGTGTGGTGGTATGGTCTATCCATATAGGCAAAGATGGTAACCTAAGAAACAAAATGAATATAGCGTTATAAATGTTTATCTATAGATTCGTGGGAAAAAAGGAGATTCTGGAGCATGGTAGAAATTCATCTCAAAATAGCCACGCAAATCAGTTAAATATAGGTGTAAGAGAAAATCGTAGACAGGTGGCAAGCCGATTCACATGAGTTTGCAGTTGTCAGATACTAGTTTATTAATGATACAAATCTTTGTAATATGCCTTAAAAAGCAAGGGTTTACCTAAATAAGCCAGAACAACCAAAATACTTGACCATTATCGAAAGTTTTCTTGGAAAGTTCATTGTTTTGGAAAACTTACTTTTATTAACCGTAAATATATTTAGATGTTGCTACGACAGTTGGAGAAGGTATGAGTTAAGTGTGTGATATACTGGAACGTAATTTCACCACAGAAACAGGCTAATTTTTTTTATAGAAACAACGATAATCATCTTAACCACAAATATTTTCCCATCTGATACATAAACATACACACAGTTCTCTTAAGTTAAAAATGATTACGACAAGATTTGCTTTTTACACGATTTTATAGAGCAGTTACATTAATCAAAATAAATAAGGAAAAAGCTTAAAGCATTGATATCTATTAATGAACATTTCTATATCAGTAACTATATAAAAATAAACCTCATTAGTCTAATTCAACTGAAAACTTTTCAGTGAACTTTTTTGTCAGTTGGTTTTAAGATATTTTAACTAGTACAATAATAAATATTGTTCCATAACTCAGTCACTTAAATAGTCTCATCTATTAATTATCAGGTTATGAGTTTGAGTTCCATTCTGTCCAAAAAATCCTGCAGCTAGACAGTCCTGTTAGCCTATAACCTAATGATTATATACTCAAACGCTTCGTCAAGAGGTAGTTTCAAAAACGGTTCACTTAAAAAGAAGAGCCAAAGTCCCTGAAATAATTAGCAAGTAAAGAACGATTAACCAATTAGTATTATTTTGCTAATCCGTGATGTGTTTAGAAAAACATGATTTCAAAGAGTATAAACAACGTACCTTTGAAAATGTCCTGGCATTCGCTCATCTTGATCTTTTAAGTCAAAGAGTTTATTGCTTTCTTGCATTTTTTCAACATGAGACGGCAAAACGAAACTATCTTTTGTTTTATTTTTCGTAGCATTCGGTGTTAGTTGATTGTAGAGGGCTGGAGATACTTTGATTGCTAATAATTGAATCCACAACGAGATTTGTCCGCGTCTTCTTTTATCAGAGAGATCGGCTGTAAGAAAAATGAATAATACTTAAGCATGGGTCATAAACTTGTGATAAAAGTGATAGGTAGAAATGTGGAACACACCACAAGTATGCATAGTTTTGAATTACTAAATGTCACACTAGCAGGGTGAGTGAAAATCACTGAGTAGAAAAACAAACGAGTAAAAATAGTAGTACTAATAGTAGTGGAGATGGGAGCGAAACTGATGAAAGCAGAGAAAAAGGACAATGATATTATTCACGAGAAAGAGGAAGATTGAGAACAAATATATATGCAACAGTATTGATGACTTTGAGGCACAACTTAGTTTGCAACGTTAGATTACTCCGAAACCCACTCAAGAAACCTACATCATTCGGTATAGCCCAAACCAATGGTTGGTAATTCTACCGACCCATAGGCAAAACATAAGCTAATAAGCGAGATGGAGTCTTGCTTGTTTCTCTGCCTTAATCCTAGTATCTACTATAGATAATTTTATTTTATTTAAACACATATATATTGGTACAAAAGGGCACCAGGTACATATGCGCCACACAAAATAATGAAAGTAGGAAGAGAAGGGATGAAAAGATAAGGCGGACTGAAATGTACAACCAGAAGACTCTTTCAGTTAGGAAAGTTAGAACCATTCTTTATGTAGAAAGTAAAAAAGGTTGCAGCAGGATCGCCACTGGCTTCTATTCTGAGCCATATCTGATAACGTCTCTAGCCACTGTGTTGCACCATCTCTCGGACCCCAGCCAGGGAGTCGTGAAGGATCAACAGAAGCTAGCCCTTTGCAGCTCTCTTTCATGCCACGACACCATGTCATACACTGACCTTCTCTCCGCTTTTTCCAACCAGTCCCAGGGTCGTCAAATAATGCACGACGTGGAAGTCTCTGGGACGGCATTCGTAAAACATGTCCAAGCCACCGAAGTCAGTGTTTCAAGATGGTGACACCAATTGAATTATCGTCTCTGCGCCCGAACACAAGATGCCGAACCTCTGCATTACTAACATGGTGTTGCCACTGGATGTCATCAATCCTTCGGAGACAACGATGATCGAACACAGAGAGACGTCTAATATCCTCAACTCGGAGAGGTCAGGTTTCACAAGCATAGAGCAAAACTGCTCTCACCGACGCGTTGTAGATCCGACCTTTTACAGCCAGACTAACATCACGAAGGCGCCAAAGATGGCCCAGATTGGCATAAGCCGCTCTGGCTTTCATTATACGTGCATCAATCTCATCACTCACGCCACCACCAGCACTTATATAGCTACCTAGATACACGAACTTCTCAACTACTCCAATCTGCTCACCATCCAGGGTGAGTACAGGATGAGAATCCTGCCAGTCTTGTAGGAGTACTTTGCACTTGGAGGGTGCAAAGCACATGCCGTACCTGCGGACACTGATTGCTAACTGATTAAGTGCGAATTGCATGGCTTGAGCATTATCGCACAGTAAGACAATATCATCCGCATACTCAAGGTCGAGAAGTCGTTCTCCAGGCAACATATCCACACCGCCATTACTTACATCCATCAGAGCTGTTTCCAGGATGTCGTCGATGGCAAAGTTGAAGAGGAATGGTGAGATCGGGCAACCCTGCCTAACCCCACTGCTCGAATGGAACAAGGGAGAAAGGTGGTTGTATGCCCTCACTCTGCCTGAGGTGTTCGTATACAGGGCCTTTAAGATGTTAATGAACTTCTCAGGCACACCCTTCTTCAATAGACAATCCCAGAGAAGTCCTGTCCAACGAATCGAAGGCCGCCCTGATATCAAGAAACACTACGATTGTTGGCCTGCGATAAGTATGACGGTGTTCTAACATTTGGCGGAGAGTGAAGATGTGATCAATGCATCCTCAACCAGAACGAAAACCAGCCTGCTCCTCGCGAGTCAATCGTTCTCGGGTTTTAAACAACCTACGAAGAATGATAGAAGCCAATAGTTTGGACGCAATCGAAAGTAGACTTATCCCCCGATAGTTATTGCAGGAACAACGTGAACCCTTTTTAAAGATAGGGACGACTATCGACTCATTCCATGATGTTGGAACACTTTCTTGTTCCCAAACCTTTCCAAACAACACAGTCAATTCCTTAGTCAGACGGTCACCACCATCTTTAAAAAGAGCAGGAGGTAAGTCATTTGGGCCAGGTGATTTGTAACGTTTCAAGAGTTGGAGTTCCTTGCGGACTTCCGCCTCGTTTGGTGGATCAGTCGTCACCGGCCACGGGGGGCAGGACAAGCTGGTTGATGTTGCCGGAGCAGCAGGCCAGTTGAACTGGCCTTCGAAGAATTCCGCCCATCATCCAAGACGTCGAGAGATGTTAGTGATTGGCATCCCGTCATCCTCGTAGATTGTTTCACTCACACCAGACTTCTTGCTGCCAGTGGCTCGGATGAGTTGGAAGAGCTTTCGGCAGTTACCAGATGCAGCTGCTGCTTCCATCTCATTAGCACGCTCCGACCACCAGGCTTCCCGGTCCTTACGCAAGCTTTGCCCGATTTCGTTACGTAACAGCCTTCGTTTGTGGTCAAACTCACGGTCACCCGGAGTAGACCGACGGGCTTCCATCAGTTGTAAGGAGCCAGAAGAAACCCAGTGCTCGTAAGCGGGACGTTTCGCGAAGCCGCAAGCGGCTTTACTCGCCATTTTCATGGCGTCGTGAAGAAGCAACCAATGCTCATCTATACTTTTCGGTGGGGTGGTAGCTAGCCTAGAGGCTAGCTCCGCTCGATACTTACTTGCAACAGAAGTTGCAGCCAGTTTACTAACATCAATCCGTTGGTGGTGGTCAATCCTTCGGCCACTGAAAAGTAAGATGAGATTGGCGCAGACCAGGGCATGATCAGACTCCAGATAGGTACTCCAAAAGGAGTGGCAGTCTTGTACACAACCACGCCAGCGGTAGCTGATCGCGATGTGATCAATCTGAGTCCAGGCTTGGGATGCAGAGGGAGGACGCCAGGTGGCACACCGGCGATGACTGTGCCGGAAGTTAGTGCTGATCAGAAACAGGTTGTGGTCTGTGCACAGTTGCAGCAAACGGTCCCCGTTATCTGTCCTGCGACCAACAAGTCCCCATCGGCCACCTAAACGACTCTCTTCTGTGCCTAGACGCCCGACCTGTGCATTCAAATCTCCGGCTAGTACTACAATATCTGTCGAACGCGCTTTCTGGAGAAGAACTGTTAACTGATGGTAAAACTCATCCTTGATTGCATCCGGGCTGCAATCTGTTGGGGCATAGTCGGAGATGACGAAAAGACACCGTTTCTCACGCCGATTTCTTCTCACTTTGATGGAACTTTCTAATCTAACAGCACATAACCGACTGTTAGTGGGGATCCAATCGATTAGTGCTGCCTCAGCCCTAGCGCTTAGTGCGACACCAACGCCAGCAAGACCAGACGAAGATGCCACAGGGTCCCCGGATAAGCGCACGTGGAACAAGCTTTTCGAGGCGACAGATGGAGAGCGGATTTGTAGTACTTCACTAGAGTCTTGAATACGGGTCTCGGATAGACAACAAACATCAACATTAAGACCTTCCAAAGACATAGCCAGCCCTATCTGTTGTCTGATATGCATTAGTGTGCGAACGTTGAAGGAAGCCAGCTTGATCGGTGTACGTGGTTTCAGAAAGACTGCTTCAGTATTCATAATCGGTGGAAGCATTCACTTTCAACCAGACAGTGACTGGAGATCGTTTAGATAGGACAGATTTTCCACCATTGGTGAGCTGCTGCATAAGTTGAAAAGTAAGGTTACACAAATTGGGGATAAAAGGGGGTGAATTAGCGATATGGTAAATAATAATAATAATAATAATTTAAATTGTCTTGCTTCTAGTATGAGCAGGGATAGTATCGTCAATAGAATTCATCATTTCATTTATTTGTGTGTGGGCTGTGATACTGCCCGGGTGCCCAAACCGAAGCAGGTGGTTTTCTTAGGGGGCCACACCCCAAGCCTTTGACCAAAAGGTCTGATCCACAAGGCAGTGGAGCATCGTGAGGAGATGCAGTCCCATGGTGGCCGTTGACCAATGACAGGTTCGTCCGCCATTCGTTCCATCAGGATACTGGAGCCCATGTGCACCACTGGTTTGGAATCAGGGTTTTCCAACTCCCCTAGGTGGACTCTCCGTGTCCACCAACCCGGTTAAAGCGCCGGACATTCGCTTTTCGTCCTCTCACTTTTGTGAACAACACCCCCTCCACGAGAAGGCAGTGAGTAGGACTTCCCTGGCAGAGGCTACATATTCGCGTGGCCATGTGAGAGCATTTCGAGAGGGAGAGTAAACTCTCCCCACTCTCGACCGTACCAGGGCATTTGGGGGCTATAGATAAAAGCGGATTGTATATCAACAATTAGATGTGGTATGGTAGTATTAACTTGATCCACAAGCAGTACAGAAAGCGGTGGTTATCGAGATGAAACCAAGTCTTGGAAACAGTAATAGCATGGAAAATATCGCATACAAAACAAAAGAGATTACTGGGAAAATGAGATGAGGTAGTGGATAAAAGATAGAGAATAGAGCGTATATTTTTCTTGACAATATAAGGAACGGGTAAATCTGGGTAACTGCGACTGGTTTCAAGTCAAGTAACTCAGAGATCTCAGTAGCCGGACCTAGTTATTTTATAGTTACCTTTCACTAGGCCAATAGCCCTTTTATAGTGAAAACTAACTTTGAGACGTTACCGGTTGAGACTTTTCTCACTGACGCAGTACAAAACTTAATCTCAATATTTTTCATTCGGTGTATTAGGCAGATGTAAAAATATCAGTGATTACAAGCTTTTAACTTTATATGCAATCCACACCAAGCACTAATATTTTACAGCCGTGGAGTAAAACAGTGAACTGACGCACAATATGTCCGGGTTCTGGTAACATTTAGGTTCTTTGACAACGACACAACCAGTGTGAATCAGTTGACATCGAAAGATCCATTTTACATTTACATTAAAAGTAAGCTTATCAAAGGGCTCGTAATAATGATTTGAATGTGGGCGTAGGTAATCAGCACTAAAGAATCAGTCAGTCATACACAACGTATAACCTAGGACATGTGCGCAATGATTCGAATTTCCATACTCCATTAGCACAGTAAGGTGGAACTTTTAGGGGAGACTTCAAAGTAGTAGAAGTATCAACAGTTTCCGTGACAAAAGGAAAGATATGATTCGAGAACATAAGGATCAGCGAAATAACTTCATAAAGTTAGAAACTTAAGATTTAAGGATAAAGAAAAGGTGAACACACTAGTGCCATTCCAAAAATACTTTGAATACGTTAACTTTATGTTAAATCATGCATTAATATAAACCAAATTTATTTATTTGAACACATATATTGGTACAAGGGGCCACCAGATATATATGCGTCAAATCCAAAGGCAGCATTGATAGAATGACGAATGTCCGGAGAGTTTTAGTTAAAGTGTTTGGGGAGCCTTGGATGTAGTCGAACTTATCAGGATAAATTATGTCCACCACTCTGACAGACACTTCCTAGGGAACACAAGGTATTCAAAAAAATCAACAAGCCTATTAGCCATACCTCTATATACCTTAATGATTTCACGAGTATCGCAAGTGTACGCAAAAATATCCTGCAAACACTACACAGCTCATGGCAATATATCAGTTTCAGAAGCAACTAGAGCGTTACTACATGCAATAATGCTATTTACTAAAGGTTAGTGAAAAATATAGGATAACTCACAGCATCCTGAGGTCATTCCTCCGTTGACTGATGACGGGTTGATTCTCCGACTACAATCCAAGTGGCTGGCAAGTTCATGATGACCTGTATGCCGCAACGCATTAAGTAGGAGTGCCAATCCTGGTGGCGGAGGGTAAGAACACGTAGGACTTGATTTCGAGTTGATAATTCCGTTAAATACAGGAAGACCGACGGCGCTCAGTAACAAAGACGGTCGTTGCAATTTATCAGCCTGCATAATTTTAAGGCTTGATTCCTCACTGATAGCATGATGTCGGACGAGATAATCAAGCAAAGGAGGTTGTACGTCTAGACTTTCAAAAGTGTCTGTAAAGCAATCAGGAAAACTTTTCGTAGTATTTGGTGGGACGCTAATAGTTGTCTCAAAGCCACTGCCATTGTGAACAGAGTTTCGGTAAGGAGAACGTACTTGAATTATACTTGTTGGGCTTTCCAACTTTATTATACTGGGATCTTTTTCTTTGCATTCAGGTGTCGATTGTGATTGTGGTGTTATCTTTAAGTTGAAAGTTCGTTTTGTAGCTGTTAAGTTTCCTGACGCTTCATTATATCCACTGAAACTACAGTTATTGGGATTTTCAAAATATCCACCTCCATAATTTACTGTGAAGTTATTGACATGTTCACATTCTCTACTAAAACTTATCACAGTATGGTCATTACCACCAGAAGAAACTTCCAACATCGAGGTCTCAGTATAGACGAGGAATAATAATTTACATAGAAAACATGCAGTATGTCCAAAATTAAGAGACCATGATGTCAACTGTAGGTGTAGTTGAACCACAGAACCAGCTGACTACTTTCATATTTCGATGATGTACAATCGTCTAAAACAACAAGGTCATTTTCCTAAAAACTTGTCGTTCCAATAGCAAATAACCTTGTGAAAAAATGCTTGTAGACAACTACAGTAACAAATATAACAAGCATAATTATATTAAGGTTAAATCACTTTGCAAAAAGTTTAGCTATCTCGATCATCTGCTCTCGTATCAGTTGCTCAACGTAAAAGTAAATAACCTAGCCAGCTCTATGGTATGACCTTGCGAACTCTGTGAATGTTGTTACTCAGTCAAAACCTGGTCAAAAGATTTATTGTGATTCATAAAAATAGACAGGATATTCAACGGCACGGCTATAATTAATGAATGAAACAACCTTTTTATTCAGGTTTGATTTGTGATCCAGTGCTACTTGACACGAAAGCCCGTTAAGCGGAAGCTTCTTTTATTCCGTCCACAACCATTTGAACCATTTGAACTGCAACATACACACATCCATATTCTTGCAAACACAGTACTGGTGAATAAGTTACTGAATCCCTGCGAATTCGCTTGCAATTTTAAGTGTCTTTAATGTTTTAATCTCGTGCAGCATATATGCACTTGTCCTCACCATTTTCCTCCTTCCAAACATTCGTTCCGCTCACACCCTTCTTAGATTGTCTCTCGTTCTATTTTTTAGCCCATTGAGTAGCATAAGTAGTGATAACCTTACCACCAGTACTTACACTCTATCTACAAAGTTGACTAACACAGGTAGCGGTCTAAACCCAAAGATTATTGGTAGGTCGAAAATCCCCGTTTCTCGAACCGAAATTATAAGAAAAGTGAAGACGACTATAGAAAAAAGACCTCAAAGTAATGTGTGCAACATGGATCACTTAAGCCAAAAGCCGAAACTTAATTTCCCACTAAACAATCAGGATCTCACTCCTACCCAGGCGCCTAGTCTTAGCAAGCCTAGTAAGCAAAAGGAGTTAGGAGAAAAGCGCGTTGCAAACTGCTTGCTTGTCGAGGAGAAACAACATAAAAGTGGTAACTGTATCACATGCTCGCCGCTCGTTACTGCCAGAGACTCAAAACTGGGGTGTAATTTCTGCAGCGACTGGGTTCACTGTCACCATGATATTTCAGTAACAGACAGTACTACAGGTTTAAGTAAGTCTCTTCTGTCTGTGATTCCGGTAAATTTGCAGACTGTGTAAAAAGTACACTGACGGAACTGATAAAAAGGAAGCATAAGAACACATTGGAAGGGTATCACTTCAGTCAAGCTGTGACGCATGTATGGGGGCAAAAACGAAGCAGAAATTAAGAACAGATAGATTAAGAGCAACTTTAGATTTAGTAGATGTTGCGGGGGAAATTTTACTGACACCCAAGAGACCATTGGTTAAGCTATCAGATCTCAGTCCTTCCGCCAAGAGCCTTTATAGCATCCTAGAGAGAGACTAGAGTAGTAAATCACAACAAACCAGAAAAATGTATTGGTGATTTGTTTTCATATATCAATGTGTTGCAGAGGCATTGCAGTTTGTAGGTAAAATAAAAATGTTGCATGCGTTACAGTGTTTGCTGTAATGAGCATGACATGTGCCCCAGGTTAGATCAGAATATCACGGTCCTAACTGAAAGATGTCTACCGTTCGACAACATGGATCAAGAAGTGAGCCTTCTGTGACATGACACTTTTCAGATACGATAAGATATTCAAAACAGGTGATAGAGTGGCGATTAATCAAGGTAGCAGAATCATTCTGGTGTTGTTTCAGTGCAAACGGGACAAAGTGATTGATTGGAAAAATATAACATCTCCACAAAGATTCCGGCACCCAACTGGATGGGATAATACAGGCGATACAAAGGATACCATGCTCGTGGTTTGACCAAATATTACTAGCTGGTGTGGTTCCATAAACGGCTTCCCACAGCCAGTAAAAGTTAGGGACCGATCAAACACGTGCTTAGAAACAACAGATGGAATAGGAACGATGGACCCTCAAAACTGGATCATTTGTTGACAAATGAGCAGCTCCTAATTAAAGATGTCCATGTCAACGCACCATTAGGAAGCAATGACCATGGTACCGTCATGTTTAACAAGGTCACAGAAGTAATACTTCGGGTGGACGAGAACGTTTCCTGCTTAAGCTACACTGTAGTGAACTGCATGAAGATGAGGGAAAGTTTTCAGAATGTCCTATAGCCATGTGAATGATTTATATTGACAGTGGAAGACCACTGAGAGTTATTGAAGGATATCATTCAGAATGCAATCCATAGAATGTACCATAGGCAAGCACACACCTGAAAAGCGAAGATCATGGGCTAACGGATGCACGGAGCCCTTGCAACAGAAGAACTAGAGAGTCTGGGAAGAGTGGAAAGCCTCCCTAAGGAATTCAGGTCGTGGCTCGTACTTGCCATGGAGAAACGGATACATCGCCAGTCCGGAGTGGTAAATGTTTCCAGGTCTGAGAGACAGCCAAAATGCAGGCTAATCTTAAACAACTCTTAAGATTCATAACCAGGAGAAAGCCTGTAAATCAAGGGGTCTGTGCTCTTAAAATGCCAAATAGCAAAAGTCGCAACAATTCAGAGATATCAGAAATCCCCAAAGCCAACTTTATAGACTAATTAAAACAAGAGCCTGCAAGTGCGGAATACCTTTTGACTTTAGTGTCACTTTAAGGGTCTAGGAGATATCCAAATAACTCCCAGATTAGTAATAAGTAGAAAAATTACCTGAATTTGGGAGAGTCGCCAGAATGTGACAACTTACGACCTATAATATTGAAACGGTCACGAATGGTATCAGCACAACAGCGTGTGATCTGCCAAGATATTCGCTAGATTCACAGCACTTATCAAGATAATATAAAAAGGCTACTCCCACCCCAATCTTCGAAGGGGGGATAGAAAAGCCACAGCATGTTACAGACTAGTCGCCTTACTCCCAATACTATTGTAGGTAATGGAAGGACTGATCAATCGACAAATGAGGGAATACAAAGATGAAAATTACACTCTCCCTGAATATTAACACGAATTCAGGGAATGCAGACATTGTGAATCCAACCTACTCATAGTATGGCAAAGCTGGAGGACCTGTTAGGACCATAAGACACCGGTTCACGTAATATTCCTCAATCTTGCAAAAGCGTTTGGCACGGTACTTCATGTGCTACGAAGTTATGTTTCACTGACCACCTAGGTAACGAAATGTCTCGTACCAAGGCGATTAGAGTGCAAGCAGGTTGGATGGTCTCAACATCACGAGTTCCACAAGGGACAATCTTAGGTCTACCCCTGTTCTTGATCTTCACTGAAATTAGCTGAACGCCACTGAGTTGTACAGGCGACCCATAGATCTGTAGGTCTGTAAAACGCGAAAAGGACTCACTTGGGCTTATAAAGTATCTTATAGCAATAGAAGAATGGGTGCTAGATAATAGGTTGATAGTTGGCCTGTCGAAATGTCAAGTCGCAAACATTCCACTTCACTCGACACAAGATACTAACATCCTCTTTGGGAATCCGCCCCCGATTGTCGATCCATAGAGCTATCCCGGAGTTGTAACCGCAGAGTATATACACCATCTCAAAATACATAGGAGATGCAGCAAGGCGAACGCAGCTCTCCAATTTACGCGAAGACAATTTGACTAATTCTGCCCATAGTTGTTCCTAACTCTTTTTACAGCGTACCCACAGATTCAATTTTATGTTGGCGATGTTGTTTCTCCTCTTCTCTTTAAAAGAGACGAAAAATTCTTATACGAAGTATAGAGTCGCGCAAACAAGTGAGTGGTAGGATCAAAACATGAATCTTACGAAAACAGACTCTAATACTTGAGATTATTGTCGCTGAGTTATAGGAGAATAAAAGGTAGTCTGATAATAGGGTAAAACACACTATGTGCACGAAATTATTCCAACACGAGCATATTACCAGAACATCACCACCACATCACTGCATCACCACACTCCTCGAGGCGACTCTCAAAGGATTACACATCAAACAAATCGCACTCACAGTTGCCAACACTTGGAATTCTTTTCCAAGGAAAGTGAACATAGCCACCTCAGTGGATAGATCTCGGGGGAGACATGAAAAATACATACTCATCTGTGGATAACCATCCCTTCTTGAACCTGCTGTGTCTGATACATGTCTCGAAAATCACCGGAGTTATCATTAATGGGTGTCAGTGAATACTTCCTACTTTTCCTATCATTACCTACATTTTCTCTCTTATTCTTTCATCTTCGCCCACTTGAACGTTATCGATTAGTTAATCTATTTATTTATTTCTGAAGTTATCGTTTTCTCCTAGGACTTGAATTATCACCTTATTATTTTCTGATTGCAACCAATCGAACTCCTGTCCGGTATTGTGATAGCTGGTGGTAGCCAGAAACCCTTATGCTTCCAGACGAACACTCACTCTATTATACGATATATAAACCCAAAAACAACTATCACACTGGCTAGTATTAGTGAGGTCGGGTGGCTGAACTACCATCCCTTTTGCATGACCGAATACCTGGAACCGTAATGGAATAATAAGAAGCGAGAGCAAAGAAATTATTTAGTCTATACAAACTCGTGTCAAAGACACTCAATACTAGAAACTGTGCTGTTGTAGGTCACTAGAAGCGTCTGACAGGCTGTTAGACGTCAAGTTCCGTGCATTTGTTATATATTTATCCATATTGCATTACTTTTGCGTTTGTAGTACAAAACAGTGTCATTTATGCAAATGTTGTTTAGAGCATACAGATCTACCGGTTTCCCTAATCTATCTTTTATTTTAATTCTGTTCATATCACCACGTGAGTCCTTTATGTCCATTGTCGCGGTTGGAGTATTGACGTCCAAAGTGTGAATGAAATACAGTGTAATTGACTATTCCCAACTGCCAAACCAGTAATAGAGAAAGAAAAATGGAACAAGAATCTGTTTACTGATAAATTACAGCAACAATATAAACACTCTTCCTGCTTCTTCAGACAACACATGTGAAAATTATTGTATTTATTGGGCATTTTACTACTAATGACAAGAATATGGCAGTTAATCTCCCAAAGCTGGTCGTTTCTATCTTCACACTTCTGCCGCCATTGAAGTTGTCTTTCTGGTGGTCCTACGTTATCAAAGAACTCCATACACCTTCGCTAGTTGCTGCTACAAATTTGAACACCAAGGAGTCGTCAATTTCACTATGTGTTATCGTACATATTACATATGAAGGCAATCCCGATCCTAGAGAAGTGTTAAAACGAGTCACTTGGTTTGTTTGGGTTTGTGTTTTCCAGAGAGATTTTCCATGAGGTTAGGTTTACCAAACTCTGCCCTTCTAGGGTTACTGCCAGTCCCAATCCTGAAGGAGGAAAGATGGGTATAGGGTCAGCAACCCCTTCTCTTAGAAAACAACTTTGCTAGAAAACGCTAGCCACAAAAAAGTTCGAACCATACAAAGTCTATCACTCGAGTTGAAGGATCTTTATTCAGAGGAATTATGAAACCTCGTAGTAAAAGTCAAAATTCTTTGTAAGTCATGAGGCAGACGCTCCTTCTAAGAACTAGAGCAACAATTAATATAGGTAAATTGACTGTCCAGAAAGTGTGGGTAACCGGAAGGACCAAAAAACAGCTACAGAAATGAGGAGACACAACTTGTCAGTGCTCGGAATTAATGAAACACATTGGACTCAAGCCCGACAGTAAAGGTTAGATTCAGGAGAGATGCTATTGTAATCTGGTCATGAAGAAGAAAATGCTCCGCATACGTAGGGAGTTTCTCTGCTACTGTTCAAAGAAGCACGTAAAGCACTGATAGGATGGGAATGTCATAGACCCATAATCATCAAAGCATGCTTCAAAACAAAGGAGGGGATCACAATGAATGCTATCGGATGCTATGCATACACCCATGATGAAAATGAAGACGATAAAGATCATCTTTATGAGAGGCTGCAGTCGATCGTAGTGAATTTCTCAGGAACGGACATGATCATCGTAATGTGAGACCTGAACGCTAAAGTTGGAATGGAAAACATTGCGTATAAATTTATTATGAGACGGAATGAACCGAGGAAAAAGGAATGACGATGGTGACAAGTTTGCGAACTTATGCTCATCCAACAAAATGGTTATGGACGACGCATTTACAAAGCTACATGGGTCTCACCAGACCACACGACAGTGAACCAGATCGATTAGATCTGTCTCACTAAAAACAGAGAAAGTCTAGGCACAAGCTAAATACACGGGAGCAAACGAGCAAGTGAACAGGGGCATTAGAGTTGACAAGCAGAAATACGCGGAAGACCTAGTAACGACAGTGGGAAAAGCTACAAGAGAAGGGAATGTGAAACAACTTTATGACACGACGAAGAAACTAGCGAGGAAATTTAGTATAAAACTCAAAACAACTATCTGCAAGCCAATGTCAAGGTCAGATTCGTCAATACGAACGTCAAGACAATCCTGCTGTATGGAGCCGAATCTTGGAGAACCATTACAACCATTAATAAAAAGGTATAAGCATTTATCAACAGTTATCTATGCAGAATACTCAATGTCTGCTGGCCGGATATCATCGGCAACAGCTTATTGTGGAAGAAAAAAATAGCTTCGAGCCGAAGAGAAACTGAGGAAAAGATGCAGGAAGTGGATAGGACATAAACTGAGCAAATCAACATACCACATCACGAGTCATATGCTTACTTGAAATCCATAAGGAAAGAAGAAGACCAAGGAACACACTGCATTGGGAATAGGAAGCAGACATGAAAAAGATCAATAGCAACTGCAAGCAACTGGAGAGGATTGCCCAGGATGAAGTTGAACACAGGATGCTGGTGGGCTGTCTACGCTACTTCACGAGGGGCAACGGGGGTAGGTAAGTAAGCAAAGTCGTCAACCTGACACAACAACTGTCATCTTTACCTAGATTTATGACCAGTAGTAAACTTTAGCTTGCTCCAGATGAATTTGAGAGCAGTTCAATAGATATCAAATGTGTAAAATAATCCATAGGAAAATATATTTACTATAAGGCTGGGATGAGGTAATACTGCTAGGGTGTGTGCTATCCATATGGAAATATATAATGAGTATTTATACGATTTTAGAAATAAGAATAATAACGACAAAAGAAAACATTAGAAGAGAAAGGAAAATATACGCTGTCCAAATAGCAGAATCAATGAAAGAACCATGGAGTTTCTAAGAAATAGTTCAAGGAGGATGTACAAATTAAGTACTCAATGTATTGTCTTCATATTTTACTAATGCAGTGTGTGATTTTGCTTGATAGAAAACACTGGTTTGTACCACCCAAGTCTTCGTTCATTACCTTGCTTTAAGATATTGTGAGTGAAAATACATGTGCCAAGTGGTATTGATAAAAGTAAGGATATCCTCAAGAAGTAGTCCAAATTTCACTATAGTTGTCACTTGATAAAATAAGAGATGCTTTAATACGTTTATAGTGCGCTTGGTAATAACTCAAAAATAAAAAGATTTACAATACTTCTTGATGTCGGACTATATTTCCTTGCCTGCCCTCTCAATAAGTCAAAATTACTCGATTTTATTACGTCCTCTACTTGATTGTGGCATAATACGGTACACAGCTAACGGTACTTGGACGTGTAGGACCTCAACAGTCGTCAATCAAGGGACGGGAGGAGAGACTATTGTATAAAATTCATAAGTTTACAGAAAAGCAGTGGTGTTTATAGTTTTTATGATCGGCCATAACATCGCTATAATCCAGTCAATTCGCAAGGGGTAAAGTCATGCAATCGTCCAAGCATAGCATGCCATGTTGATAACCCAGAAGACTCTGTCAACTTCTGGTTGAACGGGATCTTTTAGGCTCCCTTACAAACTCTGGAGGCTTCGTCATGATTTTCGGAGCCGTCTCAACAGATCTGAATTAAAATGATAATAAATACTTGACTTACTTAATATTGAGTCAAACTATGCAACAATCACCTGGCCTAATTCAACGTACCTGGTGATCAGATTGTTCTGCTTCCTTGGTTGCCTCAAAGAACAGATGTGGGATTACCCAAATAATGTCGTATATTTGGTAGAACAGAACAGAGTAGGACAAAGTAAGCTTTGTCGGTTGCTTAAAATAACTGACCTCAATAGTCAAATATATATTGACCTATATATTTACACAGTCAAAGTCACGAACTAATCTTAGCTGTGCCAGCATTGAAAACCTATAAGTACTGGATGGCCACTCCTTCCTAGTGGCTTGGAGGTTAAGTACTCGGGGAAGTTCAGTGGTGTTCGATTCGATTCCAGCATGCAGGGTCGTGAGTATGAACTTCTAAGAAATCTCATAATTAGAAGAAATGGACATTTAATGTGTTAGGATGGTTCGTTGGCAAACTCAAGGAAGCCTCTAGAAGCTCAGAAAGAGCCAAAGACATTCCATTCAATCACCGCTAGAGGAACATTCTAGAATGTCGACGTGTAGCTCTCCTATTGGTTGAATAAAAAGTACCCCTTATGTGCCTATTAGCTATCCGAAATGATGATTTACTTTCAGCCAAAAACTATAAATACATGAGATTTATGTACTATATTTGACACTGTTTCGGGAATAACATTCCTACTTACTATTCTTATGTCTTCTCATTTTGCGACTTGGGATGGTTCCAGCGTTCAAGTGCTCAAGTATTACGTGACATACTAAGAATCTAAGTTTGAGATATAACACAATGACTTAAAGTTTTTAAATGATAATCTAGCTGAGATTGATTCGTTATAATAATTATAAAAATATTATAATCTCCACAAATCGTCTATATATATTTTTAGAATAGAACAACAAAAAATGGTTAAGACAACATTTATTTTCTATATCTTGTAAATGTTTACACAAAAATTTTAGATCAGAAGGGGTTTTGTGGAGAATTTAATATTTTCATGGTTGAAATCATGAGTCAATTGAAGCTAGACCACCATAGAAAACCTGGAAGCATTGGACGACCGTTTCATCCTATTATGGGACTCTTCAGCAGTGCGCATCAGCGAGTGCGGGATCGTGAATGAGCACTACTGAGGAGTCCCATAATA